>NC_056748.1:1157114752-1157342252 GCF_019279795.1 Protopterus annectens
GTTAATCAGTTACAATAGAAAGGTGATTGTCTTTCTTTTGCTCTGTATTTTTGTTTAGATAATTTGTGGAGTTTTTTTTGGTAAGTAGATTTTCAAAAATGACAACTTTAATCATCTATGTTCACTGCTTATATATTTTGAAAAATCAACATATATGCATATACATATCGAGAGGCATAGGTATAAATAAAGAGGTAGATATAACTATAGATATAGATGTAAACACAGACCCTTTGCCTCTGCAGCTCAGAGCAGATGTTTTGCTTCTGTGTATCATGCATAGGTTCCAGCAGATACCAGTTTATATCAAAAAACTATCCTTAAGAAAAGTTTTTGATAAAAATTTAGAATATACTTAAAAAGTGCAGTCTACTATCTGGCATGAGGTGAGAAATATATATAACACTTTGACAGCTATATTTATAGCAAAAAGATAAAATAAATTATGCTATGGAGACCAGCACGGCAACATTAGTTCTTATTACAAATACAACTAAGGCCTTTGTGGGTGTTAACTATGAACTTCTCTTGGAAAAAAATGTGAAATGCTTGGATTTCACAACAGTGTTCTTTTATGGTTCCAAAGCTGCTGGCTAACAGGACTGTTACTGTAGTCATTGACGATTCAGTAACAGATGAAGGAGTGTTTACGTCCTGGACTTCCCAAAGTATCTGTACTGAAACCAGATCTAGTCTCTTTTTATCATAAATAATATTAACCTCTTTCAACTCCTCTTAGTAGCATCACCAAGTATGTAGATGACAAGATTCATGAACTAGTAAAATGCATCATCCTGAAGTGGAAGGTGTGAGGCCCCCATGGTGGACCGGTAATCAAGGAGCTTGAACCTCACCACTGACACTGGAGAGGGATGTTCACTTGGAATATAAATGGATACACTCAGTATTTCCAGATGCAGACTTCTCTGCATCAAGCACAATTTCCGTTAAGAACACACGGGGAACACACTCAATCCGGGGAATGGCTCCTCTCTATATTTATCCAGACCCCAATAAGACTCCCCACTGGCACAGCTTAGAGTTGAGTCCTTAGCTGGGGTTTCAAGCTAAGTCCTCCAACTCTCTCTGTAAATCCAGTGCTTTGTGTCCCTGCTCCAAGCAGCTGATGCACATACTCTTTGAGATTTTATTTACACACACACACACACACACACACACACCTAGGAAAGGCTGGCACAGATCCAGCTGCTGTGTCCCCTTCTGCCCAGACTATAAGGTAGTTATCACTGCCGCCAGAACCCCTGCCAGCTACTTTAAGGCTCTTATAAGGGTGCCAAATTATACTGAGTGAAATTACTATTAATACAAATGGCAACAGTGACCAAACAGCAAGGCTTTCAGAAGTGGCCACAATTTTCACCAAATAAATATATGCAAATTGAGATCTTTAGAAAGGGGTAGGAGCAAACTGCATGGAAAGGAATGGGAATTGTGGGAACAATACATGCAATGGAGGAATGAGATTTAAAAGACCTCAGGACTTATATGAGCTATGTAATGTTTGAGTGAGAAAGATTGGGTAGATTATAACTGATGTATAATCTTTGCAACTGGGACTGTGTCAGTTTGTTTGTTTTGTGATGTAAAATGCTTGCAACTAGGATTGTATCAATGTGGTTTGTTTTTATTTATATAAAAGTATGATTGCCTATATAGTAAATGATGGTTTAATAAAGATGTTTCTTGTTTGAAAATAAGTCAAGAATTTAATAATTTATGTAATATTGCTTAGGTTATATAGTATATAGCAATATATGTGAAGTATAATGTTTGTTATGTTAATATAGTTTTGATTACTTTTATATAAATGTAAACTTGCCTATGATGCAAGTGATAATTCAATAAAGGTGTTCAAAAAAATGCATAAATATTTTCTAAAAAGGGCTACCACAATGAAAATTTTAATATATATAATAATAAATAATAACAGAAGATGAAAATACTAAATATCTATTTACAGTAAACACCAGAGTTTTAGTCAAAGAAGATATTAAAAATAACACCAATGGAAAGTTTTGCATAGTTATAGAAAAACAGTATTTAGCTAGTCTCTCTACCTATTCCTGATTCACTAAAGGAATTAATGCTCCTACTTACTGAATAGAACAAGGCAAGATGATGAGTGGTCCTTGTTGTCAAAGCTAAGGCAGAATACAGAATGCTGACAGCAATTTCCTACTAATATCTAAATATTATTTCAGAGTTGATTACACAATGACATCACATCTGGTCATCTAACTCTGTTTTCCACACTATCCCCCATCACTAGAAGCAGGCAGGATTTTAGCACCTATGTTTTATCATAAACACAGATAGAGCTTTGCTCAGATTTGGTGCTGCTGCTGGAAGTCATAAAACCATAAAACCATTCCACTCTTCCTACGGGAGCCACGTAGCTAAATGGGTAGAATTACGGCCTCATGTGCAGTAGGTCCAGGGTTTGAATACATGAAAAGGCAAATAAGCATTCATTTTCACTTGGTTCAAAGCTGCAGAGAGCACCCCAGCCATACCAAATTACTCATCCTGTCATACATTCAGACCAGAAATAATGGCCAGCAAAGCAAAAGGAGCTGGAGTTGCAATATATATTAAAGACATACACACCTATGGGCTGGTCAAACAGTATGATGCACAGGAGACACTCCAGGTGCAGTTAACCATTAACAAGACCCCTATTCACACCATATCTAGCTACAGGCTCCCAACTTTGACTCAAGATGCCCATTCCACCTATCTGGACCTCTTTGAATCTATCAAGATTCAACCCTTTGCCCTGATCCTAGGCAACTTAACTATCCAACCATAGACTGGAAGAACTAGTCATGCCAAAACACAAATTCTCAGAGATTCCTTGATTTTGTCAATGCAAAAAATTTGGACCAGCTGGTTGACACTCCTACAAGAGGTGATAATATTTTGGACTTGGTATTGACTAAGTGGCATCCCTACAGTGTCATCCTCCCTGGTAAGATCCGACCACAAAGCGGTCACTTTCGAAGTCACCATCTCCGCTGACCCCACCCCAGCTAGGGTCAAACAAAAAAACTCTCCAAAGCTGATTACAATCTCCTGAGGGAAGGCATAAACAGTTTCACAGCCCCCTCCCCCACCATAGGAACTGGCACATATATCTAAACCTACACCAAAGTATTATACAAGCATTTATATAGCTGCATGGAATCAGGAATACTCTACAGGACAAAATCATCTTCTTCAAGGAAGAGTAAACCTGTCTGGTGGACAGCTGCAATAATTAAACTCTGTAATAAAAGGAAAAATTTGCTGTCCAAGACCAAGAAAGTGCAGATGCCTAATTAGAAGCAATCTGTCCTTAACCTGAACAAGCAAATAAGAGCATTAGTGAAAGCCTCCAAAGCAAACTTTGAGTCCAAACTGGCCACATCTACTAAAGAGAATCACAAGGCCTTCTTCACATATGTCTGCAATCTCAAAGGAAGCACTCAGATCTGCTCAGAACTAGTGGTCAAGGACACCACATACACAAATGCTGTAGATATAACCAACCTGCAGGCAGACAGGTTCAGTGAAACCTTCACCCCTCTCTTCCCCCATCAGTAAATCCGGATATCCCCAGCACCTGCCCCTCTCCCTTTATATCTAAGGAGCAAGTCATCACTGCCCTCTCAAAGGCAAAAAATACAGCCTCCATGGGACCCGATAACATCCCAGGCTGCATCCTACACGAACTCAGGCAGGAACTTGCAGCACCATTAGGCACCCTGTTAAACCAAAGCCTGAGTACTCGCTTCATCCTATCCAAGTAGTGGACAGCCACTGTCATCCCTTTGCACAAAGGTCGAGAGCCCACTGATCCAGGAAATTATAGACCCATCAGCCTAACTAGCCTGATGTGCAAGGCCATGGAAAGGATTATCATGGACCTCATTAACAAGGGCATTGGCAACCTCCAAACACTTGATCCCACACAGTTTGGTTTAATCAGGGGAAGGTCATGCCTGTTAAATTTGGCTGACTTCTTTGAGATAGTCAACAAAGCCATGGATGAGGGGAAGATGGTGCACACTGCCTACCTTGATCTGACCAAGGCCTTCAATACTATTCCCCACTTGGCTATAATAGATAAACTCTCTCAACTAGGCATCAATCCATATGTTACTAGATGGGTAGCAGACTGGCTCAATGATAGAACCCACCTAGTGAAAAATGGGGAAGTCACCTCAAGCAGTAGACCCGTAGCGAGCTGTTTACCCCAAGGATTGGTCTTGGGGCCTCTGTTGTTTGGGATATACTTTTCTGAGGTGCAGGCCAAAATCACCCACTACCGTACTTCTGGCATGACTGGCAGTACCTCCTATCATCACAAAAGGTAAAATGAAGGTCAGTCTGCCTGTTTTTTGTAAATTAGTTTTAAGGCTTTTTGAAGTAAACATCTGAGAAATGATTTGGGGCTTCTTAATTAAGGACTTGTGCAGTAAGGTTCCATGTCATCTGCGTAAGGACTGACTCCCTCCCAGTTATTTATTTGTTCATTGACAGAAAGCAAGAAAGGCGGGAGGTCTTAGGACCAATATCTCATGCATGTAAGTAATGGTCATATCACTTTACAACTGCATTTAAAAGAGTACACAGTAAACCACCTCAGGCTGTGTGTGTCATATTTCAAACAAAACTAGTTCAGCTGAAATGCATGGTTAGAAATCATTAGTGAGATTTATGAAGATGGAATACTGCTCTCTTTCATGTTGCTTCTTGCAAAGAATGTCACAAATGTCTGGACAATTCACGTTATCAAACTGTTCTTAATGTTTTATCTGACAAAAGTTCTTATTGCTGGGGAGGCAAAGGGGTAATGCAGGCCATAACTGAGAGCTTTTCCTTGAGGGATATATGCTCAAGAAAGGCAGTAGACGTCTACAATGACTGCAACCTGCCAGAGCAGAATATGCAGTTCAAAATGGTACTGCGATGACAATCACTAACATAAGTGGCACAGCTGAGTAATCTAAGAAAAAACATGCTCTTCAGCATGTTTAAACTGCTCCATCTTGTAGCTGAGAAGTGCTTTTTCACCTCAGTCCAGGAAAAGAAGTTAATGAAAACAGAGTTATACCATTGTGTGATGGCACAAACAAGATAGATTATAAGAAATGAAAGATTTTCAGCCTTCATGGGTGAATGGCCATGTAACTTTTAGATAAGACCTGAGATACACCAGCATTTCTAAGTAAGAAAAGTGCCATAACAAAGGGTTTCCACATTATATGAGGTTTCCAAATACCAGCACACTGCTAACAGTGAAAATTATATGCAGTTATAGGGTTATTGTCTATGAGCTACACCTGGACCTACCCAATAAAGGATAACAGCATGGAATGCTACCATGCAACATTCTAAACATTCCAGACACACATGTTGATGACAATGGATTTACATTAACATTCTATGAATCTATGCAGTACAGCAGTCTAGAATGCTGATAGCATGCATGTCAGTTTATGATATTTTCAGTGTAATGCCAGAGTTTATTACTGTTTTTATTATTATTTTATTTTATTTTTTATGTACAGGAAACACTTGCATTACTTGGATGTAGAAAAGAGGGACAATGTCTAAGTGCTGCCTGGGTTTAAGCCTACTGGTAAGGGAGAAACCCAGGTTTCTAGACGCTGCTTCTTTGCTCACTCCCGTTCTTTGTTCTGTATTTTGTCAATGATATGACAATTTTATTTATTTATTTATTTTATTTTATTTCGCATTTGTTAACCGGGTTGGTCCAGCTGGATAAGAATTTACCCTTTTTTAGTGGAGACCCGAGGGGAAAAGCCCCAAACAGCCCCTGTATGATAGAGGAGAGGCTGCTGGAAGTGTGTAGGTCATTGCTGATCAGAGGTGAGTCATCTGCATACTGTATGATAGAGCAGAGGCTGCTGGAAGTGTGTAGGTCATTGGTGAAAAGGTTGAAAAGGAGGGGGCTGAGAATTGAACCTTGAGGAACACCGGTCTGAACTGGCAGAAAGGGTGAGACGGACGTCTGCCATTTAACTGCTTGTAGGCGACTGGACAGGTAACTTGAGAACCAATTTAGAGTGGGGATGGAAATGTTCAGCTGAGAAAGTTTATGAAGTAGAAGGTTGTGAGATACAGTATCGAAAGCCTTTGAGAGATCTAAGAGGCAGGACACAAGTTTATTATTGTCTCTGGCCTCGGCTGCAGTATGACAGAAGGATAAGAGTGCAGTGTTAGTACTGTGTTTGGGCCTGAAACCGTGCTGGGTGTTGGTTAAAAGATTGTTTTGAGTAAGGTGGGAAAGCAACTGAGAATGAATACACTTTTCAAGAATTTTGGAGACGGGAGAAAGAATAGCAATGGGGCGTAAGTTAGATGGTTCTGTGGAGTTACCTCCTTTATGTAGTGGGATACTGAAGTATTCCTTCCAAATAGAGAGGACAGTGGATTCTTGGACTGAGTGGTTATTAGAATGATGATAGGAAGGGCAATAGAGTTAGCAGCAAGTTTAAGGAATTGGGGAGATAGGTTATCAGGGGCGGGAGAACAAGGTTTGAGTTTACTGAGGAGAGTTTTAATACAACTAACAGAGACAGGTTTGAGCATGAAGTGGTCTGAGAGGTTAGTGGAGTCAGATTGGGAATGTGAAAAAGGTGTGGGTCTGGTAATTGAAGTGACAGAACTGGAAGTGGAATTAGAGGTGGGGTTGGGGTTACTAGAGGTGTTGGGTACTAGTTTAGAAATGGTATCAGTAAAGTAGTGATTTAAATGGATGGCGGTATCTGAGACAGATTGATTGGGAAAATGGTTGGGGGTTGTGGGTGAGCCAGGGTTAAGAAGAGTTTTTATGGTTGACCAGAACTTCTGGGGGTTAGTAGTTTGCAGAGATTGGTCAGACAGGTAAAACTTTCTTTTGTCCTGGTTGACTCTTTTTTTGTAAGGTTTATAAGTTCCCTGTACGATTGTAGGAGGGCAGGAGATTTGCTTTTCTGATATTGTTTCCAAGTGGCATCTCTTTTATGCATAAGGTGGAAGGTTTCTTTGGATAGCCAGGGGGCATGTTTAGCTTTGACTTTTATTTTCCTGATGGGGGCAAGAGAGTTGAGTATGTTTAGGAATGTCTGGTTGAAGTAGCTAACTGCCTCATTTAAAGGTAGAGAGCATAGGCAGGACCAGTCAATATTTGAGAGAATTTTCTTGAAGGAAGTTGTATTGAATTTTCTTTGGTTGCAGATGTGTTTTAAAAGGTGAGTACTAGTGAGGTTGGGTGAGTACCTAGTAATGTGGATAGGTAGGTGGTGACTGATGGAGTCAGATAGTGTACCTGGCTGGTGGTACAAATTAGGAGAATTTACGAGAATGCAGTCTAGGATACAATTGAAGTGTTTTTTGCCAAGACGGGTAGGGGAGGAGACAAGCTGAGTAAAACCATGTAGGTTGAGACTATGAGATGGTGTAGTAGAGTTAACTGAGTTCCAGTCTATATTTACATCCCCAAGTATGATAGTTTCAAAGCGGATGTGAAGAAAACACCAAGATAAGATGTCTTCAAGGATGGTGATATTATTCCCTGGTGGGATATAGATTGAGGCTATGGCCATTTTTTGTTAGTTGCTGAGATGACCGGTTACTATGAGTAGCTCTGCAGGGTGGAAGGTGGGAGTGGTAACTGTAAGTGGTAAGATATTGAGAGAGTCAGAAAAGAGAATAGAGACACCACCTCCCTTTTTGCTAAGTCTATCCAGTCTGTAGATATTGAAATGGGGAAGGGGGGGGGGGGCAGATCTCTGAGTTGAGGAATAATGCATTTAATCCTGTGTAACTATTTTCCATGCCATTCTGGTCTCACTAAGTTTGAAAAACAGGTGAGAAATAAAATGAGCCAATAATGAATGTTACTAAAACTCAAATTGTCCTGGGTGGTGGTAGAATGCAGGAGAAAGGCACAGTATGAAAGGTTCCTATGCATTCAGGAGAATGATGGTGTTCTCTTCTCCTTTCTATATCCTGAACTGTATCCTGATAAACAATTATTTTGTGAGTATTGTTTATAGAGTGCATACTGTACATGAGCAGGAAGCTTCTGCTTAGGCTTGATAACTGTATCACACACGGCAACAAGCTGCAAACAGCAAAGAGCTTTCTGCTTCCCTCAGCATGTGACAGTGTTTTTGTTCCAGTCTCAGTGTTTAACATGTACCTCTGACATGATTAAAATGACTGTCACAGAACTTTTAATGTAGCTATGTGTATACACAAATCTACCCATGACTACATGGTGACTAAAGCTCTAGAAATGAGTCAACGTGGTGCTTCCTTTTAATTAAACAAAAATAGATGTAACAGTAGCTTGCCTATAATGTATGATATAGCCAGAATACAATGTCACACCCCAGTGTATTACACTATAAACCAACACACATACTGTCAGTACAAGTGATCAAAGGCACAGTTTTCAGACTGTTTGCAGTTTAATTGCTACTCTATGTCCATCTGGAGAAAGGTTAGCAATACTATGAACAGTGTGCCGTAACTAGGTAAGTACTAGGCTATCTGCCCTTGTGGGCCATTTTAAGCTTAGCTAGGTTCCCTTTTTGTGGTCAAAATATCCTGTCCCATTTTGTTATAGATTGGCCTTACGCATTATATGGTCGATAATTATATATTAACCCTAATGAGAATAACTGGGATCATACCATGGGTAAGTTGAGGGGACCCACGCATGTGATAAAGTATTCAGAAGCTGTGTGTGTCCATTAGTAGTACAGGGGGCAGTAGTGGGGTAAATTTTCTGTTTTCCACCCAATAATTCTAAGTTGTGCTTGAATATGGACAGAGATGAAATTTGTTTTATGTGGATGGGCATTTGCTCCACAGGAGTGTTATCCTCTGTAAGATATACCTGTCCCTCCAAACCATTCTGTTGATGTTGCAGAAGAGGTTTAGATCCTAGATCAAGCATTTCTGATGCCATTTGACTTGCTGATATGCAGTAAATACATAAATAATGGGTCCATCAGTAATAAATCAGTTTAAAATGGCCATGTCTATTTCAGCCTTTTGAAACATCTCCTTTATTGTTAACATATTGTTGCTCTGTAGGTTCTACAGTAGGTTACAAAGTTTGTTAAGCTTCCCTAAATGGTGTTACAGTCAGTTAACACTCTAGGAAAATGCTTAATAAGTTTATTATTATCCGTTAGTAACAGTTTCTATCCATGCTTTTTTGCATAGAAAATAAGCAAGTATCAGACATTTACTAACTAGTTATAACATAATTACCCATTTCAAAATATTACAGCAATGAACATTTTAACCATAAAACATCACTCAAGCTACAGTCATTATAATCCACCGATTATCCACTGATGTCTGTACCCTCAAACCCATCAATAACTGGCACATTATTGACTGTGTCTATCTCAGATGACTGACTGTAATAAAAATGGCTCCAGTAAAGTATTCAAACCTGCTTTGCATAAATGTACACTAGTCCAGTAAGGCCAGATTAATGACCATCTAACTTGATCATGACAACAGGGTCACTTATTCACAGGTAGTCCCTGCACACATCAATTTTAGTCGCATTGTTGACTGCGTATGTCTCGTATAGCTGATTGCGGTAAAAAACATAACAGCAACAGTGGTCACCGTAAGCTATTTTATGGTTATTTCACACAAACATCTAGCAGTCATAATACAGTATTTAAGGTCATATCACACAAGTGTACAGTAATCCTGAAAATTCAGATTCACGACAGTTTGAAATGAACAAACAGGGCAGAATAGTAAGACTTTCATCTATACATAGCTTTCCCTGCTCTCACTCAGAGGTTATAACCACTTAAACAAAACAAAATAAAAAAATCAAAAAATTTTAACAAAAAAAAATTTGATCAAAATATACAAAATGGCAGTGCCTTGTGTGGCAGCAGCCTCTTTCGCTCTGGTGGTACACTTCATGTTTTTGTTTTGTGCTTACGTGTATTTTTGATCTGTAGGTCTGTTTGCCTGGTTGAGTATTTACAGTGTCCAGCTGTCTGCACTCATAATGTCTGTGATGTCCCTGATGTAAGTTTTTTACTTTTTTTTGAAACTTGAAACTTGGAAGTAGGGCTTTCAGTAGCGAGATGGACCAGATGCCGAAGCAGAAGCTGAAACCTGTATGCCAGTATGACTTTTGGAATTAAATTGTTTTCATTGGGTCAGTGAGATCCAGAATGGATTTGGGAGCTGATGATAATACTGGAGATGGAAATGGTGATGGTAATGAAGTGGATGGTAAAGACTGAGGAAGAAGGATCGCTTGCTTGGTTGTGGCCATTTGGGCCTGTAGGGGATGGCAGTTGTGAGGTCTCTGGGGTTGGAGGGTCCAGAGTGGGACTTGGATTGCTGGTGCTGGAGTGGAGATGTGGTGGTTTGTAGCTTCTGTGCCTTCAGTTGGACTGGGACTTTGATGCTTCTAGTGCTGGAGTGGAGATGCAGCGGTTGAAGCTTCTGTGCCTTCGGTGACATGTTACTGTTGTTGTTGTTATTATTATGTGTATTTGTTCTGCTTTAATGTTTGTGTTTATGTTGAGCTTGGAGGAACATAATTTTGTTCAGCTGTGCACTTGTGTGTGGTTGAATGACAGTTATTTTTGACTTTGACATTTTGTTGCTAGCCTACTGTGTACATCTCAAACATTTAATTGTGGCAAAAAGTAATGGATATGGTAATGTATTTCAACTTTTTTACACACAAATCACATTAGTCCTGTAAAGCTAGAGTAATGAGCTAATAACAACAGTTAGTAATTTTCATCAAAACCTTTCTCTTATCCAGCAGTTATATTTGCTTTGTTGTCATCTGTTTGCATCTCAGATTTCCTTCTATAATAAAATAGTTAACATTAAATAATATAAGGGGCACCACAGCAATGTATTTCAAGTAATTCCATTTCACACAAGCACCCATCTGCTTGTTAGCCACAACAAAGTACTCCAAATTCAACATTAACCCAGCAAAGCTGAAGCTCTCGACTGTCCGTAGCTGATTGCTTGTCATGATTAAAACAACTTATGCCATGCTACTGCTGGTCACTGTTGCTCCTCTGCACTGTAAATAAACACCATCCACTTTCCATTTCTCCAATATTCATGAGCTTTCTGAAGGAAGGCAAGGAGCACAAAGCCAGCAAACTAATTGGTCAGGTATACAGCACTTTCCCTTCAACTGCCACAACTGTGGCTAGTTTTAATAGGGGTGCTAAGAGACATTTATTTATTCATTCATTTATTCATTCATTCATTCATTCATTCAAGTAAAGAAATATTACTTCCATGTTCTATTACTTTAAAGAATGAATAAATGTAAGCCCCGCCCCTAGAACTGAAGATCTTGATAAGCCATCCAACTCACCCCTGTTATTATCTACCACTAATCATAAACGTTCACCTGTAACCAAAAAAGTTACCACCATTTGACCTCCATGATGATGCTTCTGCTGTCATCCACAACACCCTTTATCCTAACGTGAACTCATACTTTTGAGGGCCAAAACTCAGACTTGCTGAAATGGATAGGTAAACACTGCTACTGACTGTTGTGTTGAAAAACACTTGATTTATTGATACTAGAATTATTGGCAGTTGTGAGTCTATGAGGTTGTTTTTGTTGCATGAAGGTATTGTGGATTAGCAAACTAAAGAGAGTCATATGCAGTATTCATGCATTACTCCTAACTGCTTTCTTACACTTGTTTTCATTATGGCTTTTATTTATTTACCCATTTATTTTTGTAATTAGTACATCTATTTTATTTTGTACAATCAGCAGTGGTGTTTGATTTTTAAGAACTTTTTTTTACAGTCTCTTAGCAAATGAATTTAAGAACCCATACTTTTGAATACCACTCTTTTCTGCTATCTTCATTCTACATATCCCACACACTTGCTTCTAATTTTTGCATCACACATGAAATGTGCTTCACCTCCAGCTATTCCATGATGTGATCAGTTATCACTGGTAAAGGGACCACTATCAATATATGTTCTAGTGCACTACACACAAAAAGAATACTGAATATTTTACTGTTTGTCCAACTAGTAGTATATATACTCATAGTAAATGCAATGAACCAGGTTACTGTCCTGTAAAGAATTCCGTATACATCCTAGCCTCAGACGTGAAGCTTGAGGAGCCACCCTGACTTGGAACCTGAAGATGTTCTGAGGAAGCCAACATACTGTTGGTGAAACCGCTAAACTAGTAACTTTTCAGCAATATGTCATTTGTTTTTTAAGTCTAGAACATTGTGCTTTTTCACTATAAAGTTGTACCGATACATCATTAGAAAATTTGCGCTGCAATAAACCGTTTTTGGAGTCTATACTGCGTTTCCTCTGTGCTTTTTTCGTTGTCATACACAGAGATGATAACCAGAAGATGTGTGGAGAAATGGGTTTCCTCCTTACTCCAGTACATGGCAGGGCAAGTCAGGTTCATAAAAAATATATTTGAAATTCTACAAAGGTAGCCAATTGATATTCAAAAATGCAAATGTCATTTGCGGAGTTTTAATGCTGATTATGACATCATTGGACAGCACACAGAATATCACTGCTGTTTGGTTGTGCTATCATTCTGTTAATGTGCTAGTATATCACATGTTTCTTTATTACAGATTTACTCTCCTTGTGAGGCCATGAATGCAATGAAAAAATAAAAGATGGGTTTCTTCCTTTCTAACACTCTTCACATTTCTCCATGTCTGTGGAGCCTTGGAGGTACTACATTGTTATCCATGTACAAACTGATTGCTTTTACTGTTTTGCATAACAACTTTTAAGCACACAGTTTCACTAAGTTTTAGATCATAACTCTCTACTGAATTCCTGGGTATTTACCGGTTTTGAGGGCAAAATAATGGGGAGCCATGAATTCCACCGTGGCCCTTTTAATTTAATGGGGAGCCATGAATTCCACCGTGGCCCTTTTCATTTAATGGGGAGCCATGAATTCCACCGTGGCCCTTTTAATTTCTAAATTTCCCAGTTTTTTTTTTTCATATTTTATTTTTGGTGAAGTTGTTGATGTCATCACGTGCAGGGGCATCAGCGATGACATCAGCATCATGAGGCAGATGCCAGCATGTTGGAATTCGGCTGCGGGCTGGAGGGGGTCTGTACTCTCTTTGTTTACTTAACCTAGCTGGCCTGGCTGTAACATCCTCATGGTTGTAATTGCACTTGCAAGTTGCAACAGTGGATTTAGTTTGGATTCACTAGATTTAGATTATTGTGTAGAAACAGTGGAATCAGGAATTACCATTTGCCTGGCTGGTTGGATTTAATTAAGTTGCAACACGCACAGCGCCAACCCAGCAGTCAGCAAACAGAGCAGATGAGACTCTAGCTGTTTTTTTTTTTTGTAATTAATTAAAAAAAAAAAAAAAAAAAAAAAGCCATTACTACTTGTGCAACAGTCGAGCTGGAGAGTGCAGAGTCTGACTGGTCCATGGCACCCAGCATCTAAGAGTCTTCAGTGCACAGTGCTTGCTGGACCCAGTGTCACTGAGCATGCATAAAACAGTTTACAATAAAGTTATAATTAGTTTGCCTGCATCTGGAGTGTTGCTAATAGCTATGGTGAAGCAGCTGTGTAGTAAAGAGATACCTTGTCTCTGAGGCACAAATTCATATGGTAAATAAGCTGGGAGGGTGGCCTAATGGTTAAGGTGTTTGCCTTACAAACACAAAGTGCAGAGTTTGAGTCTCACAAGGGATAATTGGCTAGGCTTAAAGTGGCTTGCAAGGGCAGTTAGCTTAGTACTAACCTGTTAATCTCCTGGCTGTTATCCTTTAGCCCTTCTGTTTTATTTAAAACTGTTTGCTGGCAGCTATTTTGGATGCAGCTGCAAATCATAGTGTTATGATGTTGTAGCAATAAGGCAGTACACGTTTCAAAGAGAACAGTCAAAACACCTGTCCTAAACACCTGTCCTATGTATTATGTACAGTATTTACAAAAGGTGTTGCAGACAGTTGAACTGATGGGCGATATTGTTCAACCTGTGAACTTGTGAACATTTAATCCATTAACTCAGTGCTAAATTTGCAGGTGATTGCAAATTAGGGGCTGTCATTGAATTTCACACTGACACAAATGTTCTCCAGGAGGGCCTGACACAGACAAGCAGCTAGTGTCAGAGTCATGGACTAAAGTTAAATGCCAAGAAGTGCATAATAGTATCCTTTGAGAAGTCGTCCATCCCTGGTAACTATCATACTGACAACACGCCCCTTAGAGTTGACCCAGTAGTCAGGGACTTAGGGACACACATAGATAGTAATCTATCCTTTGATCATCATGTGTCTACAGTGGTGAGGAAATCATTCTATGTTGTGCAACTTATAAAAAAAGGTATGGCATCTAACTCCAAGGAAGTCATTGTTCCACTGTATTTGCCATTCATCAGACCTATCACTGAGTACAATGCACCCTTTGGTATGTACCTAACCAGGCATATCCAACAACTGGAACATGCACAGAGGTTCCTCACTAAAAGAGTACAGGGCATAAGTAATATGTCCTATGCAGACTGCCTCAAAGCCCTATCCTTATATTCTCCTACAGGCTTTTGAAAGGAGATCTATCTCTGGCATACAGGGCATTGTCAGACCCCACTCTGATGGACTTCCTGCATATCCACAAAACAAACAGTACCAGAATTACCTTGCCTGTGATATAAATAGGAGCTGCTGGAGAGATAGGTATGTATCCCAGAGACTCTCCTGTCTGGCACTGTATGGCACAGTTTCCCATCCATGTGAAACAGAGTTCCTCCTAATCCAATTCAAGTGCAACTTGGACAATTGGAAGGGAAAGCAGAAATTCATCCCTGGTTTGGCACCTATGTCTCTGATGCTAACAGGTAACCTGTAAATGGTTGATCTCCCAGGCCCATGCTTACACTTATCAAAGGTATCAGAACTCATCAGAGATTTGGGATGCATGGCTAGGCTTAAAAAGGCCCTTGTGGTCATTAGCCTAGTAAACACCTTTGAACCTATGAACACACACAGCTTCTTGCCACCAATAAAATTATCCAGAATCCATCTGCTTGTGCAGCACTAAAATAACATTCTACACAACTATGTTCCTAGTTGGTCATTATGATCCAATGACCAAAAACTCCTGTGTGTCCCCAAACCTGTCTAATTGGCTGGGTACTGTCTGTACATGTACCATGTCGCTAAAGCCTGGAGCTTCTTACCTGTTTCCATTAGCTTAGTTCCCTCCTGACCATCCTTCAAAACTATTCTGAAAGGCTTTCTAGCTAAAATCTGTCTCTGTTCTGAATAAATGTCCTGAATAAACTATATCTCGAAATGTGAGTAAATACGTATTCATACCTTACACCTCCTTACTCTGACTTCTTTACTCACGTCCTTACTGCTATCAGTTTCTCTCACCTGGTTTTCTCTCTAAATATACCATAAGCCTGCTTTTCCTCTCACTTCATATTGCAGTTCCTGTTTGTATTATACTAACTTATCTTTCGTTTCTCTATAAACTGGCTAAAAGTTCTCTAACAATTAAAAGATTGTCATGTAACTTGTATCTATTAATCAAGAAGAAGTACACAGTAGAATGTATCCGACCAAATAATCCTCGAGATTTCTTCAGTAAAAAACTTTTATTTGAACTTATAAAATGACGAAAAATACAAACAAGTGAAATCAAATCAAGCGCTTTCGCCTGAATCAATGTCAGGCTTTATCAAGATGTTCACCTATAACAGTCATTTGCCTTAAATAGTGTAACCACTTGCCTACCCACATAGATAATTAATTCAATCAATGTATTAATTATGGTTTAGTGATGTCATTTAAAGGTAAACGTACCTTTAATATGGAAGCTTTGCACAATATTAGCATTTATAATGTTTTTATGTATGTGTTTATTTAATAAATAAATAAAAACATATGTATCTATATCTATATTCCAAATAAATTGGTATCTGTTGTTAAATAAGATAACCATCCATGGAAAATACATGTATAAAAATCACAAGAAAATGTATAATAATAATAATGTCAATACATTTGTATAAGAGGTGGTTTTAACTTCTTACCAAAAATATATGTACTGCTTAACATTATGATGAAGTATATCAGCATCATAATTGTGTGCAAACAAATATGTAGAAAATGTAATAAATAGTGTTAACTTATTATATAATTCATGTGTTAAAAATTACAAATTGTAGTGAATGTTGATAAAAATTATTGTTATATATATAAATGTTGGATATTAAAAATAGCATGTGAGATAGTAATTTGCAGTGTTTATATAAATATATTAACAGATAAATTAGTTAATAAATAAATATAAATAAATAATTAAATATTTAAATATTTGAATAATTAACCAGGTGTACATATAAAGATTAGTTAAACTACTCACGTCACTTGTGCAGTGTAGTAATAAATAAAGATGTAAAACAAGTGAAGTGAAGCAGAAATCCAATAAAAACATTGAACATTTGAATTAATTATTCAACACATAATACATAAAGGTAAAAAACCTTTGATAACCAATACAATATAACCTGGTAAAAAAATATGTACATTAGTAAAATAGTTGAACAATGTTTAAAACATTTAAACAACCTGAATGGTAGATGAACAGGAATATGTCTGTCAGCTTTATAACCTCGCTCATCTAATTTTCAGTACACTACTAATACTGATAGTGTCATTTAACCGGGGGGTCTGGAGGCATTTAATTTTAACTGCCATAACAATTCTTTATACTCCAATGTAGCCTCCCAATCTCCACCTCTCGGGTTTAAGGGCACATGCTCCAGTACCATAAATTTCAAAAACATATTAGGACATGACTGGGAGTGTTTAAAGAAAGCATTAGATTCTTTCCCTTTACGAATGTCATATAGATGTTCATATATCCTTTTGCGTAAAGTTCTCTCCGTCTTGCCTATATAAAAACTGGAGCAGGCACTACATACCCCTAAATACACAATACCCTTGGTTGCACAATTAGAATAAAAATGTGTCTTGACCTTAAATTTCCTTGATGGAATGTAATAGCTACTATTGTTCAATATATATGGACATTGTTTGCAGGCATTACATTTATATGTACCTGCTTTTGAACCATGGGTAATAGATGTATTGTGAAGCTGTCTTTCAAACATACCTTTAAGGTTAATGTTTCTTGCATTTACAAATTTGGGTTCATTGGGTATATACTTATTAGTTTCTTCATGTAATTTTAATATTGGCCAGTATTTTGAAACAATGTTCTTGATTTGTGAAGAATCATTGTTAAAAGTGTGTACAAAAATGTTCTGTGATTCTGTGTTGTCCAATTGTTTTTCTTGTGGTATGTTATCGCTACCAAGGCCAAGCAAGCGGAAATATGTGTCCACCCTTTTGTTCTTAACCTCATTCATTGTCTTCTCTATCAGGTGTTTAGGATACCCTCTTTCTAGGAAGAGGCTTCTCAACAGGTCAACTTCTTTCTCAAATAGTTGGTCAGTACTACACCTTCTTGATGCCCTGATAAATTGTCCCTTCAGTGTGCCTTTCTTTTGAAAGTAAGGGTGTCCACTATTGAAGTGGAGATATGAGTTGGAAAAAGCACTTTTTCTATAAACTGATGATTGAAAAGTGCATGAATCGGTGTTCTTACTTAAAAGGACATCCAAATAATTCAAACTGTCATCATTTATAGTATGGGTAAATCTTAAAAAATGTGTAGTATTATTAATATATGTAACAAATTCTTTAAAATCTTCTAAGCTGCCCTTCCAAAAAACACAAACATCATCCAGGTATCGTTGATAATGAATAATATTTTTTGCCCAAGGGGAAGAGAAAATGTATTTTCTTTCCCAAAAATGTAAAACGATGTTGGCGTACGCTGAGGCACACGGTGTGCCCATAGCTACGCCTTTTCTTTGTTTAAAAACCTCTCCATTAAAATAAATAAAATTGTTGTGCAAGATAACTTCCATGAATTCTACAAGCAGGCCTATAATGTTTGCACTGTAATCAGAATATGTGGACAGAATTTCATTAAACCATTGTATCCCTACGTCGTGTGGGATGCTGGGGAACAACTCAACCACGTCTATGGTGACCATAAAATCAGTTTGATCATAAAAATCTTTCTGAATACTTCTTAAAAACTCCCACGAATCTTTACATATGTAATTTAGAGATGAAACCAACTTTTTAAGAGAGATATCAATAAACTTACCCAGTGGTTCCGTGATGTTCCCCGCACCTGCTACTATTGGTCTAAATTTTAATGGGTTTAAACTTTTGTGAACCTTGGGGATGCCAAATATCACAGGGGTCAGGGGTTTATTAACGAATAAAAAATTGTATAGTTTCTCATTAATCACTCCTTGCATTAAATGATCTTGTAATGTATATTTTATTTTTGCATGTGCAATGTTAATCTTGTTCACCGAAGAGATACTATAGTGTTCAGTGTCTTGTAATATGCTGTGTATACCAGCTTCATAGTCATTTTGATACATCAAAACCACTCCCCCACCTTTATCTGGTTTCATTGCCCTAACATTTTCTTCCTTAAGGGAATTGACCAAAGAATAGCATTCTGGGGAAAGGTTAACTGGATTATTGCTAACTTTAGGGTATTGGTTTCTTATGTCTAGTTCTACTAGTTCTTCAAACATCCTTAGCACCGGATGCATTGGGGGATTAAAAGTACTTTTTCTTGCAAATAACTCGTGTGTAAGTGTTTGACCTTTAAAAAACATGTTCAAATTCAAATGTCTAGTAAAGAGTTTGAGTTCTAAAATGGTTTTTGTAACATCCAAAGACCTGGCAGGGACAAATTGGAACCCTTTAGTAAAAAGGTCAAAATGTACATCTTCAAGTGAGATATCTGTATAATTGTAAATTGAAAAATTACCTTTTGTCACTACTGAACAAAAGCCAGTATGAGAATCAGGTGGTGACTCACTAATAACTTCACCTGTGCACTCTTTATTTTGAGTTATCTCCGGTTTTTGCCCCATCCCTGCTGTTTGTAAGGTTGACCCCTGTTTCCCTGCCTGTCTTGGGAAAAATGAAAAACCTGATGTGTGTTTTTGTTGTTATTGTTAAACTTCTGTGCCAATCGTTCACTTCTTCTTGGCATCTCCTCTGATACCGAGGCATTATTGTCAGCACTAACAACCATTTCCCCAACTGTGTTATTCATCTGATTATTGGACCATCTCCCTTTAGTTGCTGGTTGATAAGCCACCCCATTTCTGTATTCGATTAGATCTCTCTCAAGTTTTCTGATTTTTCTGTCCACTATTTTACAACAATATTGATCAACTTCTTGAAATACTGTGTCATAATCTCTTTTAATACTCAAAAAGTTGGCATCACATACTATAGTATCATTAAGTTGATTTAACTCAGTTAGCAATGTGTCCATTTTATTTTCATAATCTTTGACCATGAGTTGAATCATTTCGAGTCCCGTTCTGTTAAATAGCTCTGTGAGTTCTTTAAATAAGGAAGTCCCTGGTATAGCATTGTTAGGGAACTTAATGAGGCGGAGTCCTTTTGGAACTCTCTTAACACGTATACATTCTAGCAAATAGTCGATTTTCAACTGTGTAGATTTATATGCGTAAAGTTTATCATTAAACTGTGAAAAGTTATTAACTGCGTGGTTATCAGCTGAATTAAAGTCAGAAACCATACCTTGTTGAAAGGCGAACTGTTTGCTAGTCCATGCGTTAAAATTAAACTGTGTACTTCTTCTTGATTATTGGGACAGAGTTCGTTGTGTTTGAACTTCATTCGTTAACTTGTATCTATTCTTAACCAATGTTTTCATATTACATCTAATTTGGTATAATTATTTAAACTGTATTTCTTTTTTTATATTATTTTTAAAGGCTGACATTGTTCTTAAAATGTTTGGAATACTTTGGAACTTTTCTACCTGGGTCTCCTATTAAAATCGGGTCCTACCCAGTCGGACTTTCATGGTAATCAAATGTCAAAAACTGAATGAATTAATGAAATAAGAGGAAGGACACACATGGGCAAAGTATATTATGCCAAGCCTTTTGGCAACTGCAACAGGTTATTTAAACGAACAATATACTATAATGTGCATGTTTGCTGGGAGCATTGCCAGAAATCTTGATTAACAATAATAAAATATACAGTGCAATTAGTAACCAGTCTGGCAAGTAAACATTACGCCATTGTATTGCAGGAGACATATTAGAGACTTTAATTAATAAACTAACAGTACAGAAAAGCTAGGGCATATCACAATAGCTATCAGTGCATGTTGTTCAAACAAATAGAGCATGAAAAGTACTTTTCTTACTATTTGCAGGGGGTAACAATAAAATAAGTAAGTCAAGAACCAGAAAGTAAGGAGGGGACATAAGGAAGAAAATATCTCCAGTAATGTGATACAGAAAGAGGCTTGAACCAGATCTTGGGAGAAATGTTGATTATTTCTAAGTTTTTATTTTTTCAGAACTTTGAGCTAGCAGCTTTTAGTTTGTTTTGTTATATGACATGTCTCTCATAATCTGTTACAATGCAGTATACTATGGCATTGACCTTTTCTGTACACAACCTGTTGAGACAGCTGCTTTTTTACCAGTTCAGCATTTTTATTTATTTATTTTTATTTTACGTATTTAATTATAATACAGAAATCTTACTAACTACTAGGTCCATGACTTCAAACGTGAGCCCATATCATCAACTTAATATCCTCAGAGTTCGCCTACTGACTCTTAACAGTGTTTCCTGAGATTGAGACCTCCAAAACCCCTGACTCATTATTTCAAGCAATTAAAAGGATGCTACTCGCATACAGCTTCTGGTATAAAGTGGCACTGTAGCTGGGTAAGCACTAGAAAGTCTCCTTGAATCCAGACACTACAGTCTTCTCAGGAATTAGGCATCCGCACCTGTTTTTAGCAACAAATTATTGCACAGACAAAGGTACACTGAGCTCTATCTACTGTTTACTTGGCTTTTATACAAATACCCAGAGGCCCATCTAAAATGGCTGAAAAGGGAAAAATTGGTAAAAAAGGATTAAGGGCTAGCAAAATGGAAGGATAAATCGCTTACACCATGGATGGTTTCAGTTACCTTGACACTGTCATTAAAGCTTTTAGATATACAACTCATGGAAAATACTCAAATTTGTTACAAAACAAAAAATGCAGCCTAGCTTCGAAAAGTACAATGCACAGAAAACAAGCTTATATAAAAGGAAGAAAGTGTTAAAAAATGACATACCTTTCTTGCTCTCTTCTAACAGTGATTTCAAGAAGTCATGATCTTTTGGTGATGACATTTTGAAAGTCAATCAGTTGGATACAAACAAATAGTTGGTTTCTCAAATTAACAGTGTTTGTTTGTTTTTGGGTTTTTTTGGGTTTTTTTTAGAGATCTTTATTTGCACAATCATCCTAAACATTCAAGTAAGCATAACAACATATCGGCTACAATACTCACAGATTCATGGATTGTTACTAGGCTAATGACCCTGGGGGGGGGGCTTTCTAAGCCTAGTCAAGTTTTCCCAAAAGAATGATGATGTCCTGTATCCAAATACGACACTGAGGGCCAGGCGTTTAGAAGCTACCTCTCTCCGTAAGGTGACATGAGTGCCAGGTCCAGTGTAAATTTCCTATTCTCCATCCACTGGTTTAGTTTGCACTTAATCTGGGTAATAGATGAACTCAGCTTTGCATGGATGGGAAGCTTGTTCCATAAGAGGGGCAGTCTCTTGGACACATATCTGTCTCCAGCATGTTCTGTTCAAGTCACAGGCAAAACTCAGGTCCGTAGACCTTGTATTTCTGGTACTGTTTGACTTACAAATATGCAAGATATTCATAAGTGTGGGGTTTGCAGATGCCTTGTAAGCCAGGCATAGATCAGCCCTCAGCCATCTACAGTAGACCCTGTAGGGAAAGGGCTTTAATGTGCTCTGCAAAAGGAAGGTTTGTTGCACATTGCATTCTTTTTTGTAAGGAACCTCTGAGGTTGCACTAGTTGCTGCATATGCCTGGTCAGGTATGTACCAAAGGGAGAACAGGGTACAGTGGGATAATGACCTCTATGGACCTAGTTGCCATGCCCTTTCTTATCAGTTTTGCAACATATAAATATTTCCTCACCACTGTGAACTTGTCTTCCAAATTTGTACTAACTCAAGGTTAAAGGAGTTACAAACAGTTATCTTGCTGAAAATCAAAGTCCATGCTGGAAGAGTAAAAGAGAAACTACATCTTTTTTATTCTTTAGCAACCATACATGTAAATCTTTGGTTTTAAGCTTCTGAAAATATTTCCATTTAGAAGCAATATAGAATTGAACAAACACAGGCATTTCTATCAGACAGAAATAAAAGGGAACACTAAGATAATGCACAATGGTATGAATAAGTGTAAAGAAAACGTGGTAGCCAGGGAAGGTGACCTAATTTGGAAACAACCCTCAATTATGCCTCTTAAAAGCACTCAAAGTCAGATAACATTAGTGCTATGCTAAAATGTATGTACCAGATTAATTTCTTTGCAGTTGCAAGTGCGGCATTGGTAACTTTCCCACAATTCCAAATGAACACTCTTTGACAGAACTGACAACCCCTGTAACCAGAACAGCAGGTTTTCGATCCAGGGATCTAAATCTTGTCATCACAATAAACAAAACATGCTGGAGGGATAGGTTCCTGACCCAGAGACTCCCCAGACTCTGGAATAGA
The DNA here is from genome assembly GCF_019279795.1 of Protopterus annectens. Classification (NCBI taxonomy): domain Eukaryota; kingdom Metazoa; phylum Chordata; order Ceratodontiformes; family Protopteridae; genus Protopterus; species Protopterus annectens. The sequence goes on from NC_056748.1 coordinate 1,157,137,554, forward strand.
CTGCCCATACATGTCAAGCAGAGTGCCTCTTTGTCCCTCTTCAAAAGGAACCTTGATGATTGGATGGGAGAAAGGAAATTCGCCCCCGGGGATCATGTCAGTCGCCCTGCTAGACAAGGGTCCAGAGAATTAAATAGTGTGGGAAGAAATAGCCAGGGAATTGTTATGGCTAGGCTTGTATAGGCCCTAGGGCCGATAGTCTAGTACCAACCTATGAACCTATGAACCTATGAACCTATAATTGATGTATACATAAGGTTTAAACTGCTCTTGATATATGAGCAATTTCTGAAGTGCTTGTTCACTGATACAAGGAATCCTATAAACTTTTTAAATGCATAAGGGCATACCTCATTCCAAAGTACTGCTAGTGATTTGCTTTATTAAATCCTCATTTTTCTTGGGGATATTGGAAGAATGCCATAACCATCTTACCCTCCAGGGACTGTAAAATATCATATCTGTCTCTTCCAACTTGACACGTCAGCCATAGTCATTCTGCCCTCCCTGCAGTTATAGTATTTCACTTCTTTGCCAAGGTACCTGGGTCTGTCCTCACATTGTAAACCAACATCAGTTATACAATGGATTTTACCCAAACACATCACACTGGTACCTTAGCAAAGGGAAAGAGGAAACGTTAAGGTCCATTTCCCACTTATCTTGCCAAACATGCTTAGCGTGTTACACATCAGCTTTTTCTTTTTCATAACTACATTGAGGGAGGAAGCATCTCTATGGCTGCTCCTTCCTGACTCTTCCTTTAAAAATGCCTTTATCTCAACAGGTACATTCCCTTTAGGTTTAACCTACCCCATTAAAGTAATCCAGTAATGTACACACCTTTACTGTCATACAATTATTAGTATTGTCTCTTTTCTCATTCTCATCTCTGAATAACTTATGCATTTGAACCTACCTTTTTGAGCTCACTGCTAGAGACACAGGCTTTGACTGATTAACTCCCAAGCCAGTGGGAGTTTTGTCCCGCTTCACTAACCTCCCTCCCCAACTCCCCAGCCACCCCTAGACCACCCATTATATTTGCTCTAACCTCCACCCGGTCACTCCCTCAGGATATACCATAAAAAACACAAAACCCTCTTGTCATACTACCCTAATAGTCAGTACTACAATATTACTTGAAGTCTTAAATCCCACTTACAACTTCCTGTACAAACACAACACACATCCAGTCAGTAATATGTTCCCCTTTCCACAATGTACCCTCTTCTACCTCCTCCTCCTTCTTTCCTCTTCACCTCCCTTACCCCCTATAACCAATAACAAACATTATCATAAGCACTTACACAACCTGTCATCATATCATTTTGTGTTACCCCTGCTTCCATAACTTCCTCACCTACAAACCACCACCACAGCACTCCAGTAATCAGACCAAACCTATTCCCCAGCTCAAAATGAACAAACAAACAAACACAGAATTCACACACTGCACCAAGCCGCTTTAATGAAGAGCTAAAAAGGCTCCCAAATACTAAGCGCTTTCACCATCAAAACTAATGGCTTCTTCAGAGTAAAAGGAGCATACAATTACATCATTTAAATACAAAATTCCACTTGCACATTAACCAATCACCTTTCTTGCTTGATTGTCAATCACATTAACATACATTGTAAAATTTGTTGCACCATAAAACATGCATAAAAAACATACATAAAAGCATATATTTATTTATATATACATGTTCCCCTTAAACATTCCCTATATTGTACATATTTTTTGTCTACTAATACTTTTACTAAAAACTAAATTTTAATTTTAACAAACCTTACCCCCCCAAAACAACAAAATGACTTCAAACAACCATTGCCCTTTGTTTTAAAATGGGCTTAATAGAAATGTGGTCGTTGAGTCCAAGGTAAGTTGTTGCATTTAATATCACCTGCCATTTTAGTTCTGAAGACTCAACTCTAACATTATCATCACCACCTCTCCCACTTGTCAATACTCGGTCAACTACAAAGAATCAAGCAAGAAAGGTGATTGGTTAATGTGCAAGTGGAATTTTGTATTTAAATGATGTAATTGTATTTTCCTTTTACTCTGAAGAAGCCATTAGTTTTGATGGTGAAAGCGTTTAGTATTTGGGAGCCTTTTTAGCTCTTCATTAAAGCGGCTTGGTGCAGTCTGTGAATTCTGTGTTTGTTTGTTCATTTTCGGTGTTTTACCCTGTTGGGTTTAGTGCATTTTACAACTATTCCCCAGCTCACTACTGCCAGGGTCACTTTTCTATATGATTACCAAAACTCAGAAATGTGTTTCTCTCTGCCTAAAAACACCAAGGACCTCATTTAGATTATCGTCCGTAATCTTTATATGCCTTAAGAGTAACACTGAACCCAATCCAGTTTCAACAACTCCCTTTCCTCAACATCAGAACTATTCCCTTCCCAGACTGGTCTGTGACTTCCTCAATGCACTTAGCATAAGAAACAAGCTAGACCACATAAGTGCTTTTATTTCCCAGCACATCCCAGACATTCTAACTGTCACAGGATCCTGGGTCAAATATGATTCTCACAACTTCCAGCACTTTCTAACCTCCTACAAGTAAGTCAGTGATGCCAGATTAGGCATCAGGTGGACACTCTCTAACTTTGTAGAGAAATAACCTAAACCCTAATGTCATTGCCCAAGGCAACTCCTTCTCAGACTCTGGTCCTAACTGGATTCTCCTAAAATTTCCATCTCACCATGGCAAATCACTACTGATTGCTACAGCCTATCTACCACGCCCTGCTTACCTAGATAAATTCCAATAACTCATCGCTAACATCCCCTATAACTGTCCCAAAAATAATAACATAAACATTCTAGGTGATTTCATTCTTAATTATCTTGGCCTCTTTCATCTGGCATGAGTACTTTCCTAGCAGACATAGGTCTCCTTCAACTCATATAAAATAACAACAAGACCTAACCTCAAGTCCTCCAAACACTTCACACTTGACCTGGTTATCATAAACAAACCAACCCCCATCGCCAACATCAGCATTCTGCCACCATCACTAAGCAACCACTGCCCAGTCACCTTAACAGTTGTCAGCCATCCCATAAACCTACCACCAATATTAAAAGTCTTCAGAAACCAGAGTAGCACAAATATAGACAAACTCAGAACCTTTTCTCCAAGCCCACAACTGGAAACTTATACTCTCCCTACATGACCCTAATGGAGCAGCTGTAATCCCAATAAACTTTCTACTCCGGCTGCAAGACAAATTTTTCCCACATATTCTCAAGCTTTATAAACCCACCAGGACTGAATGGTGATCCACTGAACTGAACCATCTTTTAACTGCAACTGATGAAGCATAGCAAAAAGGGAAATAGATCCCCACAATTGGCAACCTCACCTCCTGTATAGTCTTGCATAACCTAACCAAGAAGTCCATCAGAAGGCACAAAAGGAATCGCCAAACAAAGAAATGACCCTTTTACATTCTCTCAATACTTTTGGAAAGAGGTTAACCAACTTACAGGAAGAAAACCTAATCACAATACCCTGTCTGCCAATATCATTGAATGTGGCACAGCAAAACTTTTTCCAGAAGAGTTCCTTAAAAAATTTAGCAATCTCCCATCAATAAACTTCACATCTTCACTGATCTTTCATTGTCCACTCTGCCAGCATTCATCCACTTCAAATACATACATCCCAAAGAAGTCTCTATTCGACTGGAAAATACTTCCACTGACACCCATTCTGGATCTGACAACATAAACCCCTGGTTCATATATCACTGCAGAGATGTCTATGGCTTCCTCTCACCCACATATGTAATTTATGATTCCCACAAAATATCATACTACAGATTCAAAAATCTCTAATTAAAACTCCCCCAAAGAAAACAAACCCAAAAGATACCTCTCACTTCTGTCCAATATCCATCCATCCACGTCTGGGCAAACATCTTGAAAAGATAGTCAATACCCAACTCTTTCTATATATATATCCAGCATTTCCACCTGTACTCCTGCAAACAACATGGATTCTGGCCTGGACAATGTACTATGATAGCACTTTGGTCCCTAGCTGATGAAACATGCTAAATTCTTATGATGGCCTTCTTACAGGTGCCCTATTTATAGTCCTGACAAAGGCATTTGATCTCATTGACCACTATCTTTTCCAAAACAAACTAATTGAAACTGATATCAGTCTGGACACTGCTTCCAGGTTTAAAAACTTCCTCAATGACAAACACTTCCAAGTTAAAACTGGATCCTCCTAATCAGAATCTAACATCTGTTACCAAAGGTGTACCACAAAGGTCAATTCTTGCCTCCTCCTCCTCCCTCTTCTTCATTAACAAGCTTTCTAGTGACCTTTCTTATCTCGCACTTATCCTCTAGGCTGAAGACAAGGTCATTTATCTATCAGGTCACTTTCACACCAACATTCAGTGCCAACGCTAGTCAGACTCAAGTGCTCATAAACCATAAACTACTTCTCAACCCTTTCAAGACAAAAACGATGCTTTTTGGAACTCCACAGAAAAACACAAAAGTGTCTATATGAAGGAAAACTGAAATGTTAAACATAAAAATACTCTCAAGACAACTTCTTTCTATACCTGTGAAGTTTAGCAGACTGAATTTTAATCCATGCAAGTAAATGCTTTCATCTTGCCAAGACTTCTTCAGACTCAAAATTTTACACTGAAGTTGTAAATCATATAGTAGTGGTAAGTCAATTTAGCTGTAAAAGGATAATAGTGAGTTTTTTGAGGCACCACTTTAATATTAAAACTTGAGCCAGTCAAGTCATGCTGAGGCTGTAGCCATTATAAGTACTTCTTGGTCACAGAAACCCATTGAGAATATCAGCCATTCATTGGCTGACTATGGTGCAGTAGAATTGTAGGAACTCTATACATTACAGAAAGGTGTAAGATCAAGGAGCCTGGATGTTCCAGTGGAAGTAACTGGGGCCACTATTTTTGTGTGGACTTGGAAGTCAAAGAAAAAAGTGATAGATAAATGGAACAAAGGTGGATTGCTCAGGAGCCATGTATATGAATCATGAAAGAGATGAAAAACTGAAGATGAACAAAATAAAAAAAAAAAAAATCAAGTAAAAATTTTGTAGTCTGAGATGTCACTTCAGAAATGTCATGAGGTGGAAAAGGGTTGGGGAGTATAAAGCCATGACTTTCAAGTGCCTTAACTTTACATACATATGCGAGAGGTGCTTGCTAATAGCCTAAAATTAAAGAAACTGTATTGATTTACAATGGAAAATCCAAAACTAAATGAATTTCTTAAATTCAAATGGGAAACAAGCACCCTTTTGCTTTCATATATTTCTGATTACTTACCATCCTAATTCATTATTCTAAAGTCTTCAAATGAAATAAATGACTATTTCCAGTTCATAAGTGGGGTACAGCTACCCCGATCAAGCTGCCTGAAATATATCCAGCAATCCCTTCTTTACTACATCAAGATTGGACAAGGGAGAGCTCATTCTGGAGGTCTGGGGGGGTTTACAAAGTGAACTAACATTTGTAGTTGCCTTCAGACTTTGTTAGACAGAGGTCTTGGCTGTCCTCTTGAAGATCTGAGATGTAAAGGCCAAAAAGGAGAGATCCCAGCACCATGCCCTGTGGGAAACCACTGGTCATCCTCATGCTTTTTCTGATAAGGTACCTACAGCTCTCACTGTGGGGGTTCTGACTTACTTTCAGTCAGTTTAAATCCATCTTACCACATATTGGTCATTTTTTAAAGCATTTAGTTTGTGTATGAAACCAGCATGGGAATGGTTTTGGAAGATTTGGCCATGAATAAGTTAAGAGCAATGTACAGTATTGTTTCTTATTTTTCTAGCATACCTAAAAATTTCACAACTGGCCATTCAATATGACATACCAGCAAGATCACAGGTGGCTAATTATTATTTTTTATTCAAGCATTTTTGCACCCAAAGCCTGACACTCATTATACCTCCAAGGGACTGTCATCCAGGCAACCATACAGATGCTTTGTGCACTCTCCATACAGGTGCTTTGTGCATTCTCCATACTGGTGCTTTGTGCATTTTCCATACAGGTGCTTTGTGCACTCTCCATACAGGTGCTTTGTGCACTCTCCATACAGGTGCTTTGAGCATTCTCCATGCAGGTGCTTTGTACACTCTCCATACAGGTGCTTTGTGCACTCTCCATACTGGTGCTTTGTGCATTTTCCATACAGGTGCTTTGTGCACTCTCCATACAGGTGCTTTGTGCACTCTCCATACAGGTGCTTTGTGCATTCTCCATACAGGTGCTTTGTGCATTTTCCATACAGGTGCTTTGTGCACTCTCCATACAGGTGCTTTGTGCACTCTCCATACAGGTGCTTTGTGCACTCTCCATACAGGTGCTTTGTGCACTCTCCATACAGGTGGTTTGAGCATTCTCCATGCAGGTGCTTTGTGCACTCTCCATACAGTTGCTTTGTGCACTCTCCATACAGGTGCTTTGAGTATTCTCCATGCAGGTGCTTTGTGCACTCTCCATACAGGTGCTTTGTGCACTCTCCATAAAGGTGCTTTATTCACTCTCCATACAGGTGCTTTGTGTATTCTCCAGCATTGCAGCACTGAGAGTGTTTATCATTTTTAGGGGCCTAATTTCCACTCATCCCATCAGATGCAATAACTGCCCAGGATTTTCACACCTCAAGGAGTCATTAAGGTTATGGGGAAAATATATATTTCCATAAAAAAATATCCCCAGAAAATGAAAAAAAAATTAGGACTAGAAGACACAAAATGAACTAACAAGTGGATCTGGATAGAAGAGTTTGATCATTCTGGTACCAAGTCACGTTTAAACACTCTAGTAGTTAAAATGATTAAATAGGTCAGTATGAAGACCGATAGGAAGGAGCTCATAGTTAAGGCTACATGAGCAAAGTAACTAGTACTACCCATATCTAGAGTGGGAACTTCTTGAGAGAGTTGTACTGAAGTAGGCACCCCATTCATGTCCAGTGTAATACATGGAGTTGATTTTTTTGAAAATGAACATGCCAATGAGATCTCTCTAGCTCCCTGAAAAAGATGAGCTAGTTGAATAATTTAATAAAACTTAAAACTGTTGTTAGAAATCTGTTGGGAGAAGCTGGGGAAACAGTTGCTTTCATATATTTTATTTGTTGTAAGGAAAGTACCCCAAGGTTCAACCGGATTCAAACCATCTGAATTGCTATATGGTAGACATCCACAAGGCGTGTTAGAGACAGCAAAAGTAACATGGGAGAAGGAAGACCCCCTGTTTAAAAACTGTAATAAAGAATTTTACAGACCAACAGCACAGCCTAAAAACTACAGTGCCCTGGGTAAAAGTACATATCTAGGCAAAGGTCACATGACAAGGGGCATATAACAAAACTGCTTGTCTCAGATAATTCAAACTAGAAAGTAAAATACTTATATCAAATGCCAAATGCTGAAAACAAGTGGCAAGAGCTTTTTGAAACTGAAGAAAAAATAAGTGAAGTAAATTATAGACTGTGACAGCTGGATAAAAGAAACAGGAATAAACGTTCAGAAGTATTGGACAGAACCTGAAATGTATTTATTTAACATTTGTTTACTGGGAAAGTACAACTGGGACAGAGCACATTTTCAGTGGAGGCCCAGGGAGAAACAGTCCAGGCACATGTCTTTGGAATGTGGGAGGAAACTGGAGCACTCACAGAAAACCCACATGAACACAAGGAAGACATGCAGACTCTGCACAGAAGGCACCCCAGCCGAAGATCAAACAAAAGTACCTCTTGCTGTGAGGCAACAGTGCTAACCACTGCAACGCTCTGCTGCCTCAGAGAGAAGTATGTTTGCGGAGGAATTGAAGGCCTGCACAGCATCAAAATAGATCAACAAAAGGGTGCATTTCCAAAATTGTGCTCACCTTCTTATCGAACCCTTTAGGACCTTAACACTGGGAAATAGTCCCCTTTTCAATACTTAGGTTCACTGCCTGTTAATTCAGATGTCAGTAGGCCCAACGAAGTGAATGCATGAGAGCTAAACGAATAATGGACCATTACATAGCCCTGTACATAAACAAAAAAAACAAGATAAGTCAAAGGTTTCCTGCTCTGGCTTTGCTGATCTTAAGGTAAGTGCTTTCATCTGAAGACTTCATGAGATCTAATAATAGAGAAATTAAACCTTTAAATTTATACACTTTGAAACAGACTTACAGTGCATTGGGAGCAGCTTAACTAATCAAATATGTGTCATGGTCAGGTATGTAATAAGGTATTTATTCAATGACTTCATTCTCTTAAAGAAGTAGATATGCCCCATTCTCCGGAAATGTTTAGCAATGATTGCAAATAAAAATAAAAAAAAATAATCTAATATGATGACGTGCAGTTAAGGGTAAACGCTCTCATCTATTTAATATCTTTTATTTTTAATGAAGTATTCGAATGAGGATATATATTTGAATGAAAGCTGTCAAAGATGAGGTAGACAGACTGAAAGTATTGGTTTTTGTTATAGCTTTTAGTATTTTCATAGGTCAATGAATAGTGCATTGGTCTCATCATATGTCTGCAGCAACTGATATACTGTTTAGTATGGCAAATGAAACCCAGAACTGATTACACGACTCAGCATCTGCTAACAGTAAACGTTTGCACTGTTGACTTGGCTAGACTGCTGAAGCAATGACATTAATGTAAATACCTCATATGTGAGCTTCTCCCTTCCTATAAATATTAAGCAAAAATTAATTTAAAAAGCCATTAATGCCTTAGAAATCTTACTTCAAACAGCTTTCTATATGTTCATATTGATTATGTAAAATTAAGACTAACATGAATTAACTGTAATGGGGTAATATTCATAATATTACAGTGTGTCCACTGAGAAATTATATTTTACAAATACATTTTCTGCACAATATAAATTAACCAGTTTAATGTACCTATTTACATAGCAAAATGAATAAAATAAAAATAGACTACATTCAGGATGAATAAATTCTGCATGCAAAATGAATGCTTTTAACAGAATGATTTTTTTTGCATGCCTCTTACTTATGTCCCTTATTTTTATAACTAGTTGTAAAACCCATAATTACTCAGCAATATCTAAGATTTGCAAAAGCATTTATTTATTTTTATTTGCCTTTGGAAAAACTGGGTAGAACAGAAGTAGCAGGGTTTTAGTATAGAGCAAAGTAAAATGCTCTGGGGTAAAACAGAGTGGACAGTAGAATACAGACACCTCAAACTATGGATAAGAGGAAGGGGAACATAATGCCGAAGATGACCCACAAAATGATGGGGTATATCCACAAGGAAAGTGCAGGAACAATGTGTTCATTCACCATCTATGTCAATCACTGGTCACACCACATTTCAAAGACTGCGCACAGTTCTGTCAGCCATACAAGAGAAGTGATACCACAGTGCAGGTGAGACTGCAGACAAAAAAATCTAGGTTATCTATGTGGACGGAGGGAAAGATTAAGATAAACAACTGAGGAAGCTAATGGCTTTTCTAAACTGAGGAGTGAAAGTGTAAAGGAGACTGGAAGATTATAAAAAGAGACTGGAAGAGACTAGATCTCAAGAAAAAAGTATACGGAGGAAAAGAGATTACCAACTACATACATAGATGAGACAACTGTTAGCCTAGACATGAGAAAATACTACGTCAAGGGGACAGCAGAAGTGCAAGGAATGGGGCATTAAAGTGGGGAGTAAGATACAATAGAGTCTTTCAAGATAGTATATGTGTGCAAGAGAGAGAAAAACAAAGAGGAAGGGGCAACAGTAAGGTGTAGCCTCGGTGCAGTGGTTAGCATTGTCGCCTCACAAAGAGATTGTCTGGTTCAATTCTTAGCTGGGGTGCCTTCTCTGCAGAGTCTGCATGATCTCTCTGCATTCACATGGGTTTCCTCTGGGTGCTCTGGTTTCCTCCCACATTCCAAAGACATGTGTCTGGAGCATTTTTCCCTGGGCCTTCGCTGAAAATGGGCTCTGTCCCAATTGGACTTTCCCAGTAAACAAATATTAAATTAAAAAAAATCAAACGTCACACAGACTATACACACACACACACACACACACACACACACACACATATATATATATATATATATATATATATATATATGTATATATATATATATATATATATATATACATATATATATATATATATATATATGTATGTGTGTGTGTGTGCGTGTGTGTGTGTGTGTGTGTGTGTGTGTGTGTGTGTGTGTGTGTGCGTGTGTGTGTGTTGTAGTGACAATGCATATGGCAGATGCTGATAACCTCCAGGGAGGATATACAAAATAACGTAATAATGTCTTCTAAATAAACACAAGAGTTCACCAGGTTCCTATGTCGAGGCAGGCATAAGTATCAAACTCAAAATTGTTTTCTTTTCCATTCTGCAGTTCAAAAAATAACAGAAATTACTTTCATTTAGCTCGTTAAGTAAAAATTGAAAGACAAACTCAAATTGCCTATATTCAAATTGATGAAGATAAACTCAAAATTGTCTCCTTGCATTTTTAATAAAGACCCAAAGCTCAAGGATGGACCACATCCACTTTCACCTTCAAACCCATGCCAACATCCTATATAAAACCACTGTTAAACTCAAACCGTGCTCTGCGTCTGCTGATGACTTTTGAAGCGAGTACATAAAATCGCAGTCAGGTATCCCACATTCTTTCTTTGACTGGAAAAAGTCGCACATTATCTCTTCTGCATGACGGAGGAAATTCAATAGCTATTACTAACTTTAGTCCTGTAGCAATCTTATCCACCCTCTCCTGAACACATGAAGAATGTATTCAGAAGCAGTTGCTAAACTATATCCTGCAGAAAGAATTCTCATCCTCCGCACAACATGGCTTCCATTAGTCCAATAGAACTAACACTGTACTTCTAACATATATAATCAATACAGTCAATAAAGCTAGATTACTTCTAGCCTTGTCTAAAGCCTTTGACACAGTTTGTCACAGCAAACCTCTACTTCAAATGTCCTCACTAAGTCTCTCTCAACCTGCCCTTCTGTGGTTCAAAAGCTACCTGTCCAATAGGTATCAGTCAGTAAAATGGCACTCCATGTTCTCTCCTTACCTCCAAGTCACCACCGGTTGTACCACAAGGCTCTATCCATGGTCCCCTGCTGTTTAAAATTCTCACCAACGATGTCCACACATCCACACAACAGACCGCCCTTATACAGTATGTAGATAACTCCACTCTCATTTGCACATCTGACAACATGCTACACCTGCAATTACTAAGGAAGCTTTAATGGCCTCTGAAACATGGCTTTGTAACTCACAACTCATGCTCATCCCTAAAACAAAAAAAAACTACTACTTTTTTCCCCCAAATACCCCTCTCATGAAAATCTCCTGATAATAATACAACAATTGAAGTTACTTCTCATAGCAAATTATTAAGGATGATGGTGGATGATATTCTTAAATTTGACCTGCACATACAAAATTGTATACGAAAAACTCATCAGAAAATAGAAATGTTTTACAAAGCCAACAATTTTCTCACCAACACAACTAAAACTACACTTGCCACTACTTATCTCCTCCCTATGGTTCTTTATGGTGCTCCCATCTTTAGTAACCTTCAGGCATCACAAAAACTCAAAGCTTGAGCAATGCTTTAACAAAGTGTTTACATTTGCAGCAAATACCCCTTTCAGAACCCACCACTGTATTGTACTAAACAGATTAAATTGGTTAGAACGACCCAGTCAGCTAACATATACACAGCTTCTTATAAACTATAAAATTATCCACCATCCATCTGCTCGTCTAGCACTAAATACCACTGTACACAACTATGTTCCCAGCTGTCATTATGATCCAGTGACCAAAACCTCCTGTCTCTGTGCAATCCTGTCAAATCTGCTGGGCATTGTCTGTACTTTTACCATGGTGGTAAGGCCTGGAACTCCTTCTATCTGCCTGTCAGGTTACTACCCTCCCTTCCATCCTTCAAAACCATTTGGAAAGACTTACTAGCCAATAGCTGGATCTCTTCCTGCTCAACACCAGGATAAACTATATCCCTAAATGTGAATAAATACGTATTTATAACTCACATCTCCTTACTCTCCCTTCTTCACTCACTTCCTTACTTGTATCAACTTCTCTTCCCTGACTTTCTCTCCAAATGTACCATAAGACTGTTTTTCCTCACTTCATATTGCAATTCCTGTTTGTATTATACTAACTTACCTTTAATTTCTTTGTAAACTGACTTTAATTTCTTTAAATATTAAGCCATTGTCATATAACTTGTAACTATTCTTAACCAAGGTTTTCATATTATGTCTAATTTGGTATAATTATTTAAGCTGTACGTGTTTTTTTTTCTATTATTTTTAAAGATTGCAAAATTCTTGTTCTTAAAATGTTTTGCAATACTTTGGAGCTCATCTCCCCTGGCCTCCACTGAAAACAGGCTCCAATTCAGTTGTACTATTTCCAGTAATCAAATGTTAGTCAATAAATAAATTAATAAATAAAAAACAACACACTGCCCAGTGTTTTACCTGCCACTCCAAGTTACTAAGTTTTTGCTTTTGCTTGAAAACACCTGTTTGCTGTGATACACAGATTTTAAATAGGACTTACTTCACCTGGGACACAACAATATAACTTAGAAACAGTTTCTGTTAATGAAATGAATAAAGGAAACCAAAGTAAAACACATCTTACTTTAGTCAAGACCTGGTTTGTTCAGAATTCTACTCCACAAGGCTGAAATGTGCAGCAGTGAATGCAGCATTCAGAAAGTCACTAAAACCATCTTTTTCTAGTTCCAAGTAAATACTTTGCAGTCAACATATGGCTCCACAGCAGCTTTCAGTTGGTTATCCATACCTTCAGAATGTCCTGGTCTTTTGCAGACAAAGTATACAATGTATACAAATCAAGCAAAACATTTTCCCCCAAAAAATTCTTTACTTCTTAAGAAAGACCTACAAAAACATATAGCTTTACACAGATCTTCCCACTACATATAGGTCACCACAAATAAATCTCAGTTTCTGGAAGTGTACATAGTTTTGCTAGTTTCTACCAGCAGTTCTTGCTTTGTACCATTCATTTTACACACTAGAAGACTGTTAAAGGGGGCAAAAAGTAACAAAGCAGCCCCTTTGTGCTGTGCTGCAATGTGTGCATGCTGACACGTGTATGTGCTTATATGCACTCCTGTGGGGGGATGTGTGTGTGTGTGTGTGTGTGTGTTGTAGTGACAATGCATATGGCAGATGCTGATAACCTCCAGGGAGGATATACAAAATAACAATCTGTATGTCTCCTAAATAAACACAAGGGTTTACCAGGTTCCTATGTCGAGGCAGGCATAAGTATCAAACTCAAAATTGTTTTCTTTTCCATTCTGCAGTTCAAAAAATAACAGAAATTACTTTCATTTAGCTCGTTAAGTAAAAATTGAAAGACAAACTCAAATTGCCTATATTCAAATTGATGAAGATAAACTCAAAATTGTCTCCTTGCATTTTTAATAAAGACCCAAAGCTCAAGGATGGACCACATCCACTTTCACCTTCAAACCCATGCCAACATCCTATATAAAACCGCTGTTAAACTCAAACCGTGCTCTACGTCTGCTGATGACCTTTGAAGCGAGTACATCAAATCGCAGTCAGGTATCCCACATTCTTTCTCTGACTGGAAAAAGTCGCACATTATCCCTTCTGCATGACGGAGGAAACTCAATAGCTATTACTAATTTAGTCCTGTAGCAATCTTATCCACCCTCTCCTGAACACATGAAGAATGTATTCAGAAACAGTTGCTAAACTATATCCTGCAGAAAGAATTCTCATCCTCCGCACAACATGGCTTCCATTAGTCCAATAGAACTAACACTGTACTTCTACTAACACTGTACTTCTAACATATATAATCAATACAGTCAATAAAGCTAGATTACTTCTAGCCTTGTCTAAAGCCTTTAACACAGTTTGTCACAGCAAACCTCTACTTCAAATGTCCTCACTAAGTCTCTCTCAACCTGCCCTTCTGTGGTTCAAAAGCTACCTGTCCAATAGGTATCAGTCAGTAAAATGGCACTCCATGTTCTCTCCTTACCTCCAAGTCACCACCGGTTGTACCACAAGGCTCTATCCATGGTCCCCTGCTGTTTAAAATTCTCACCAATGATGTCCACACATCCACACAACAGACCGCCCTTATACAGTATGTAGATAACTCCACACTCATTTGCACATCTGACAACATGCTACACCTGCAATTACTAAGGAAGCTTTAATGGCCACTGAAACATGGCTTTGTAACTCACAACTCATGCTCATCCCTAAAACAAAAAAAACTACTACTTTTTTCCCCCAAATACCCCTCTCATGAAAATCTCTTGGTAATAATACAACAATTGAAGTTAATTCTCATAGCAAATTATTAAGGATGATGGTGAATGATATTCTTAAATTTGATCTGCACATACAAAATTGTATATGAAAAACTCATTAGAAACTAGAGATGCTTTACAAAGCCAAGAATTTTCTCACCAACACAACTAAAATACACTTGCCACTACTTATCTCCTCCCTATGGTTCTTTATGGTGCTCCCATCTTTAGTAACCTTCAGACATCACAAAAACTCAAAGCTTGAGCAATGCTTTAACAAAGTGTTTAAATTTGCAGCAAATGCCCCTTTCAGAACCCACCACTGTATTGTACTAAACAGATTAAATTGGTTAGAACTACCCAGTCAGCTAACATATACACAGCTTCTTATAAACTATAAAATTATCCACCATCCATCTGCTCGTCTAGCACTAAATACCACTGTACACAACTATGTTCCCAGCTGTCATTATGATCCAGTGACCAAAATCTCCTATCTCTGTGCAATCCTGTCAAATCTGCTGGGCATTGTCTGTACTTTTACCATGGTGGTAAGGCCTGGAACTCCTTCTCTCTGCCTGTCAGGTTACTACCCTCCCTTCCATCCTTCAAAACCATTTGGAAAGACTTACTAGCCAATAGCTGGATCTCTTCCTGCTCAACACCAAGATAAACTATATCCCTAAATGTGAATAAATACTTATTTATAACTTACATCTCCTTACTCTCCCTTCTTCACTCACTTCCTTACTTGTATCAACTTCTCTTCCCTGACTTTCTCTCCAAATGTACCATAAGACTGTTTTTCCTCACTTCATATTGCAATTCCTGTTTGTATTATACTAACTTACCTTTAATTTCTCTGTAAACTGACTTTAATTTCTTTAAATATTAAGCCATTGTCATATAACTTGTAACTATTCTTAACCAAGGTTTTCATATTATGTCTAATTTGGTATAATTATTTAAGCTGTACGTGTTTTTTTTCTATTATTTTTAAAGATTGCAAAATTCTTGTTCTTAAAATGTTTTGCAATACTTTGGAGCTCATCTCCCCTGGCCTCCACTGAAAACAGGCTCCAATTCAGTTGTACTATTTCCAGTAATCAAACGTTAGTCAATAAATAAATTAATAAATAAAAAACAACACACTGCCCAGTGTTTTACCTGCCACTCCAAGTTACTAAGTTTTTGCTTTTGCTTGAAAACACCTGTTTGCTGTGATACACAGATTTTAAATAGGACTTACTTCACCTGGGACACAACAATATAACTTAGAAACAGTTTCTGTTAATGAAATGAATAAAGGAAACCAAAGTAAAACACATCTTACTTTAGTCAAGACCTGGTTTGTTCAGAATTCTACTCCACAAGGCTGAAATGTGCAGCAGTGAATGCAGCATTCAGAAAGTCACTAAAACCATCTTTTTCTAGTTCCAAGTAAATACTTTGCAGTCAACATATGGCTCCACAGCAGCTTTCATTTGGTTATCCATACCTTCAGAATGTCCTGGTCTTTTGCAGACAAAGTATACAATGTATACAAATCAAGCAAAACATTTTCCCCCAAAAAATTCTTTACTTCTTAAGAAAGACCTACAAAAACATATAGCTTTACACAGATCTTCCCACTACATATAGGTCACCACAAATAAATCTCAGTTTCTGGAAGTGTACATAGTTTTACTAGTTTCTACCAGCACTTCTTGCTTTGTACCATTCATTTTACACACTAGAAGACTGTTAAAGGGGGCAAAAAGTAACAAAGCAGCCCCTTTGTGCTGTGCTGCAATGTGTGCATGCTGACACGTGTATGTGCTTATATGCACTCCTGTGGGGGGATGTGTGTGTGTGTGTGTGTGTGTGTGTGTGTGTGTGTGTGTGTGTGTGTGTGTGTGTGTGTGTGTGTGTGTGTATGCCAGAGGCGGCTGGTGACTTCAAATTAAAGGGGGGGGGGCTGCAGGAGACAGCTGAATGGGTGGGGCCAATGGGAGGGGTGGGGCCAACTAGTCAGGGGTGGAGCTATGCTCAAAACTACAACAACTGGAACTTTAATTAAATGCACTGCCCTGGGTGCCAAATCATCATTACGAGAGTCCAATCAAGACAAAATGAAGTGTAGAAGAAAAAAATATTTCAATGCATTGGCTACATGACAACTTACTTAATATCTAGATGGAAACACAAAGGTTGTGAGGCATGAAAAAATAAATTACTTTTTAAATACATTACTGGAATGCCAGTCAAACTCAAGTATAAAAAAAAACAAGCAGCACTCAGCTCAAACCATTTCTCCTTGCACTGCAGTTCTAATTATAATTTATATTCAGCTTTATAAAATTACCAAGTAACATGCTGAAAGTAGCAATCTCTGTGATACCCTCCCTTGTAAAAATGTTTCTTATGCAAAAAAGACCTGCTGCCTGACAACAACTATCTACTTGTTTCATGGAGAACACATGATAAAAGTAAAAAATGAACAGCGAACAAGAAACAAGCTCAAGACAAATTGCTTAAAGGATTACTGCACAAGTTATGGACCACACATGATAGATTGGCATTCTGTTTAGTTTATGGGTAAAGCCTGCAAAGATGACTGCAAGTCTCCAACAAATGTAATGAGCTTCTGAAAATAATGTAATCCTGTCCTTTATTACAAATACTGTCATATGCATTTCAATACCTAATACATTATCTAGTTATGTAAATATTCTCTGCATGGCAACAATGAAAAGGCTTTCAATGTTGGTAATTCTTTAACAGTATGCTTATTAAAGCTTACTTGCATCTTACAATCTCCGACAAGCTTACCTGATGATCATTAAAGCATTGCTACTTTAATACAGAGCAACAGGGCACTGCAACAGCATGCATTTTCTGAATAATAAGAAGCATAAATCAACAGTATAAAATATGACAGAAAACCAGAACATTCTGCAAAATCAAGGACAGATAAAAAGCCACTATCATACTTGTGGTCTACCCTGGATGGGGGAATACTCTGCACACTTACACTGCATAACTGCTCCTTGCCTTGCTTGGACACATCCAGAGCCACTACAATGGGGAGTGCAACAAGTAGGTTACAGTTTGAAATGTCTCTGGCTGATGTTGATGGCTCTGACACTCATACCTCTCAACCTCAGAGCAAAAAATCTGGACAAAGCCATACATAGAAGTGGGACACAGGCCCAAAAATAAAGACATTTTTAAATATTGCTCTTATAAACTTAGAAAGATAATGGAATAGTAGTAGGTCTTGCATTTGTATGAATTTTTGAAGAGTATGAAATCTGAAACTCAAATGTCTGCCATTATTTAGTGACTTCATTCCTAAATGATTTGGCAGAAAACCACTAATTTTATGAAGAACAAACCAAAAATAAGAAGCAAAAATCTATTCATTCTGCAAAATTCTGGACAGTTGAGAGGTATAGTTCAGCCGGGACTGTCTGAGTTTGCTGCCCTCCCCCCCTCACAAAATCATGGTCGAATGGAGCGTCCTCCCCTGCAGCCATTCCAGTGTCCCATCCCTTGGTTATTTCGCCCCATTTGCCATAAACACTGTAGTGTGCATACTGCTTTACTTCTGCGATGATATGGATTTCATTTGAAAGTTTTATTTCATATTTTACAGCATAAACCCTAATAGATATCTGCTAAACAAAGCAATGCAGTCTCGCAATGAAAATAGACTTAGCATTAAAACTTATCTGCCCTTGAAACTTACATTAATTGAAACAGCATTGGAACCCACATTCAAAGAAAATACATTTTGCCAGTGTCAGATAAAGATTAATTTTGGGCTGTTTTCAAATCATAGGCCCCTCGAACACGAAACATACACATGCTCTTTGATACACCTTCCTGACTGTATTATATTATATTCCTTGTACGATACAGTACAGTTGTTAAGAGGGCATTTTAAATGTATTGTTTTGAACATTTTTCCAGTAAACAATAAAACAAAATGCATGCACCAATAATGACAAAACTGCCCAATTCAGAACATTTCCATCATAAAAGTCTACTCAAACTTCTACAGTCCACCAGTATCAGTAAATATGTAGATTCTCTGAAGAAGTAAAAGTCATCTAAATAATTCCACATTAAAGAAATCTGTTAACTAATGAAGAGGTTAATGCTAGCAAACAACTTTATATGTCATTGTTTCATCTACAAATAAAGTGCCTGTTGCCCTTGAGAAATAAATTGCCTATGTTGCATTAAAAATGATAATGCTAGTAATATCACAATAGGGAATGGATGGCAAACTGATAACAGGTTCATAGTTAGTAGGTATCTTTGCCAAAGAGGACTGTAGCATCCATCCCCTTTACAACAGAGTACACTATCAACAATGGATTTACCTACTGTGTGAGTAGAACCCACAGCCTTCTGCATTAAAAGCAAGTACACTACCTGTTGTGCTATTTACAATGCAAGCAAATGAGGCATAAGCAGCACTAAACATTTGTTCCCCTGCAGCTCTAAACTCCTTGTAAAATCTACTTGACTCTCAGCTGTATCTCTGAACTTTGCAGCACAAGAAATCTGGAAAAAGCCAAAATGTATTTGTGGGGGGACAAAAGCCCAAAAACCAGGGACACATTTTAAACATTGCTTGTATAATGTTGGAAAGTTGCTAGATAAAATGCTGTGTTACCAGCATACATTTCACTGCCAAGTATTGAACCCAGGACCCTGTGCAAAACAGCCACAGCAACATACCCCATGCCAAATCATCTATTTTTATGAAAGAAAGGAAGACTGAAACTTAAATGGCTACCATTTAGTGAATTCAGTTCTCACCATAGCTGTCAACATCTTAGCACAAAACACCTGAACAAAGCCAATAATGGGGGAATACAGCCCCCAAACATATTCAGTGAGTTCAGTTATCACCATAGCTCTCAACCTTGGCACAAAAAACCTGGACAAAGCCAATAATGGGGGAATACAGTCCACAAAATAGGGACAAATACCCACTGTGGACACCAGACCAAACCCACACAAACACAGGGAGGACATGCAAACTCCACACAAAAGGCACCTCAGCCAAGAATCAAACCAGACAACCCGTAGCTGTCAGGCAACACTGCTACCACTGCACTACTGGCTGTGTTAAGTAAAGTAACAAAAATACAGAAATCACAGATTTTATGAGGAACAGAACAAATATGAGGCAAAAATCTGCAAATGTTTTACAAATTGTGGTGGGTAGGGTATTCAGGCTCTTGTCACTTGGGCCCAAGGTACAGGGTTCAAGCCTTATTCCCTACCTACCACCATGAAGCTACTGGGGCAGTACGTACACCCACACACACACACACACACACACACACACACACACACACACACACACACACTACCTGTTTCTGTACTCAGCTACGTCCGTCCTCTGATCAGTCCTCCATAATGGCCCAGCTCCTCTGTAGTGTACTACATCCATCCTCCACAGTGACCAGCGATCCTGCAGCCCAATCGGTCCTCCATAACCCTGTTTCTGTACTCAGCTACCTCCATAGCAATCCGATTGGTCCTCCATAATGGCCCAGCTCCTCTGTAGTGTACTATGTCCATCCTCACCAGCGATCCTGCAGCCTGATCGGTCCTCCATAACCCGCACATGCCATTGGGTCTCCTGCGAGATGTGAGGAGGCTGGAGCCTCCTGCTGTTGGTCCAGCCTACGGGCATTGCAGTCCAGTGACCTTCCAGTTTGTGCGGTTGTCACCGCACAGACCTCTGAGCTGGAAGGGTGGAGTTTCTTGCCTTCCCTATCCAGACTGCCTAACAGAGCAGTCTGGAGCTTGGAATGCCTGAGCATGCGTGCTTGGAGTTCTGGTCTGCCTAACACAGCAGTCAGGAACTAAGCACGCATGCGCGGAGTCCGAGAATTTTTTATTTTAATATGTTCAGGGAATGGGGAATTTATTTAATTGATTTTTACAGGTGCGGGACCCATTTTACAGGTGGAGGGGCTGAAGTCCCACAGTCCTTATAAATAAATAAAAACACCAATGAGCCTGTAAGTAAAGATGAGATGGCAGACTATAGTAATCATTATTTTATAAATAAAATAAAATAAAAGATGTTTTATGAACTATTAACAAAGAACATAACTTGCTTAAAGTTTTGGCTGCAAGATATTATTTGTATGGCACAGGGATTGAGTCTCTTGGTTTGAGACTTTATGTGTTATAATTATATAAACTGTAGATGCCTTTATATTATTTTTGAAGATTGTAAAATTATTGTTCTTAAAATGTTTCATTATACTTTGAAGCTTTTTCTCCCTGGGCCTTTATTTCACAGAAACTAGACTATCTTTTACCTGTCTATAGATTCAGAGAGTACAAAATGTTTTCTACTATCCCAATATGAAGTTTTGGATATTTTTCATAATTTCTGTGCAACAAAGAGTGTTTTTGCTGCCAAGCATTGGTTTATAATCTTAGGTTTGGGACTGTAAATAAATAAATATGTGAGTGCCCACACACCACACACACACACACACACACACACACACACACACACACACACACACACACACACACCTACCTATATATATATGTGTGTGTGTGTGTCTCTCTATATATATATATATATATATATATATATATATATATATATATATATGTATGTATATATATATATATATATATATATATATATATATATATATATATATATATAAATGGGTGTCAGATGCTTTCTTGAATGGACAGTGCACATTGACACTTAATAGATGAATGTCATAATGTCAGAGTCACAAGTATTGACACGTTCTGTACATGCTCCAAGGATTACCCTGCAATGGACTAAACCAATGGCAAGTGATTTTGCATGGGGAGCTGAATCCCTCACATCATCTGCTAATTATATATGCTAACTCTGAGATGACACAATCCCCGGAGAAAGGAAATATTCACCTACCCAGAGACCATCAGTCTCACACACCTGTTGACCACCTGTCAACATTGACCAAATGATGTCAGTCTCCTGGGGTTGGCAATTTGTTATTTTGATAGGATATCTGGCACCCATACATATATATATATATATATATATATATATATATATATATATATATATTTGTGTGTGTATATAGGTTCATAGGTAGGTACTAGGCTATCGACCCAAGGGTCTATGTAAGCCTAGCCAACAAGGTTCCCTGGCTTACGCTACCCAAGAAAGTTATTTTCCTGTGCCACTGTTGAGCAGAGACACAGAAGTGATCCCCGGGGTGTATTTCCTATTTTCCATCCACTTATCAAGATTTTTCTTGAAGAGTGCTAATGAAGAACTTTGCTTGACATAGATGGGTAGCCTTATGTCCTTCATGGATGCATCTGCAGTCATAACAACTGGGTTGTCCTGTCGTCAGGCAGCCCTTCAGTCGGCAGATTCCAAAGTTCAGTCTTTCTTGCGGCGTGGCGCCCGAAGCAAAGCTGTTCGCAAAGTGCGATTCGGTCGGATCCAGAGATTACTTCATGTCAGAAAAGTTAATAATTGTTTAACCTGTGGGAAACAAATACCTCATAAAGATTTCCACTCTTATTGTCTGCCTTGTTTAGGCCCAGCCCACAGTAGCAGCCAGCCTGTTCGCCCTGTGCTTCATTCAACCCGACGAGCGCCAGGTCATTCGTCGTTACAACAGAATTTTTTTTTCTTCTGATTTTGCGTATATTATGCGTCGAAACCATGGTTAAGCAAACGCGTCGGGTGTCTCGATTTCGGCAAAACCGGAAAACTGATCAGCTGAATCTATCACTACCACTGAGGCCCTGCTACTTCTCTTGGATGGCCCCAGAAATTTTATCAATACGGTGGTTGCCACTGACTTATCAGACACCATTCCCTTGGATGTCTCTACCCCAGCACGTGGTGCTGCTAGGCCTCAACAGCCTTGTCCATTAAGGCCTTTGCCAGGGCTAAAGCAGCCAAAACTACTAAAACAGGGCCTGTTAAACCCCTACAACCAGGCCCTCTTCTAGTTCACAAATGCTTACTCTGGCAGAAGATTTAATTTCATTAATTAGGGATCTCAATCTCACCCAGACAGGGCCTCTCAGCCCCAGAGAAGAGACCTAGGGCAGAGCCCCCTGAGCCTGTGTCCTCTGATGATTCGGCTCCTTTCTCCAATTATGAAGACTCAGATGCTGAAGAATCCATTCCAGCTGCTTGAGCAGTTCCAATGGCAGCAGCAGGATTTCTCAGACTCCAGAAAAGACTTAGGACCTTTCTGTACCTTCCACAGCACAGGCCCTCTGAAAGGGAAGCCAGGTCATTAGACAGATGGCAAAAAAGTCTACACCTCTCCTACTCTCTCTCAGCTAGAGCTTTAAAACTGTCAGTCACACATGATACAATACCAAGAGTTTATGCTTGAGCAGTTAACAAAAGCTATCCTCTGATGACTCTATTGATAAGAAATATGTATTAGAAATGGTAAATAACATGATGCACTGGAGGCTTCATTTAGATCAGCCATGACTGGCACAGTGATAAGAAGACATGCATGGCTAAAGGAACAAGCCTTACGGATCATGTTAAAGCTAAGTTATTAGATGCTCCTATGGATAAGACCAGCTTGTTTGGTACACCTGCCCAGCAGGTAATGAAGAAAATGGAAGAAAAGGCAAAATCTGTTCAAGCGGTTAAAGATTTCTTGCAGGTTCAACCCCAGGTTTAGCAGGAACTGGCCTGCCAAAATTGGTCCTTTCCTGACTCCACAAGATCCCAAAGGGGCAGGAATAGAAACCAATCCAGAGGAGGTGCCTGTGGCAAGGTAACAACAGAGGCACAGACACAACCACTGCCACTACAACAACAAAACCACAGTGACTTACCTCTAAATCCGCCCTACCAGGAACAAATAGCAGAACTGGCACTATATCACAAAGACAAGTGGATTTTACAAACCATAGATCAAGGTTACTGGTTCCACTTCCACACTTTACCAGTCAAAGAGGAATGCCAAATCTACCTCCAAATCAAAAACAGAGGCTCTACAACAGATAATGCAATTAGCAAACATGAGAGCTGTGGAAAGAGTGCCAACAACAGAACCAGGAAAGGGATTCTACTCCAGACTATTCCTAGTTAAAAGTTGGAGACCTATTCTCGACCTGTCCACCTTAAATACATACATCATTGTCCCAAAATTCAAAATGCTGACCCTACAGCAACTTCTTTGCTGGGCAAGGAGTGTTGGCTGGTAACTCTAGATCTCAAGGAGGCATACCTGATCTGCAGAAGATACCTCAGATTTCTTGCAGGATCAGAGCATTATCAATTCTCAGCATTGCCCTTTGGCTTATCTACTGCGCGAGTATTCACAAAATGCCTGGCATCAGTAATCGCCCACTGCAGACTACAGAATTCAAATTTACCCATACCTGGACGACTGCCTGCTACAAGGGACAACAAAAGCAAGCTGACAACAGATTTACAAAGGGTCATTTACTTGCTACAAGCACTGGGATACACAGTCAATTTACAAAAATCAAGGCTGATACCATCCCAAACAAGGACATTCTTTGGACACAGTAAGACAAATGGCATTCCTAACTGCAGAAAAACAAAAGAACTCCCTCTTTACTTCTTGGCTCTAACAAAACAGAACAAGTTAACAGCAAGAAAAGTACTGCAGGCCTTGGGCTTCATGGCATCATGCATAATCTTGGTCCCACTTGCCAGACTACATATGAGAAAACTACAGTGGTACCTAAAGAATTTATGGTCCCAACACAGGCACAACCCTAAACAGAAATTCCACTAATTCCATGCTTAAAACAGGAGTTCCTATGGTGGGCTCAAGCATGCCAGTCAAACCCAGGTCTACCCATGTCAAGCAAACCAGACCATCACAACAGATGCTTCAGACCTAGGATGGGAGGCCCACATGCTGGACAAATGCGTGCAAGGATTGTGGAAGCAGGATCAACTTCACCTGCACATCAACCTAAAAGAAATGCTGGCAGTAAAACTGGCGATCCAAAAGTTCAGACCATTTCTCAAAGAGGGCCAGTTGATGATAAGGACAGACAACACCACAGTCATGTGGTACATCAACAAACAGGGAGGCACTCATTCATACCCCCTATACAGAATGACTTTGGAGCTGTGGAACCTGGCACTCAGCTACAACATCCAGTTACAGGCAATATTTGTACCAGGAAAGGAGAATACTCTAGCAGACATATTAAAATGGATGCTACACGGACATCTTCAAGACCATCTCAAAGAAATGGGGAATGCCTCAGATAGATCTATTCGCTTCCCCTCTCAATCACCAGCTCAAAAAATTCTGCACAAGGACATTCCACCCACTGGCATGGACAGTGGATTCGCTCTCCTTCAGCTGGAAAGGCCTAACAGCATATGCATTCCCACCTCTTCCCTTGATACACAAGGTATTACTAAAAATCAAGGAAGAACGTCCAAGGATAATCCTGATAGCTCCAAACTGGCCAAGACAACACTGGTACCCACTGCTGAGGAGCATGTCTCGGAACAATATGTGGCCAATACCCCTGATGCCTTTGATGTTAACTCAGAACAACTACAGCATCATGCATCCAAACCTAAAAACGTTGCAACTGACTGCATGGAACATCACATAGCAGCAGCTAATCCAGAACTTTCCCAAAGAATTAAAGATATTATTCTTGAAGCCCGCAGACCTTCAACAAGAAGGAACTATGCAGGAAAATGGAAAAGGTTTGTCATTTGGAGTACTGAAAGAGGAAAAGATGTGTCAAACATAGATATGCCTAACATTCTGGAGTATCTGGCAGAACTTCTACATACAGGCCTGTCCTACTCCTCCATCAAGATACATGCATCAGCTATTTCAGCAGAATACAGCTTTGATCCACCTGTCTTTTCACATCCTTTACTCAGGCAGTTCCTCAGAGGAATCAAGAATGTAAAACCTCCAAACCACCATTGCCAGCTTGGGACTTGAACTTTGTGCTAGAAAAGTTGACACTATCACCTTTTGAACCAGCAGCAACGCAATAACCTCAGCCAGGAGGGTTTCTGAACTTCAGGCTAATCTTCCACCAAGATAGAGTGTCCATGAGGACTAATCCTACATTTATGCCTAAGGTGGTATCCAGAGTGTCTTTAAACCAGGCAATCCACCTACCTACCTTCTTTCCCAACCCACAAAACAGACTACTTGGACAGAACAAAAGTAGCAGAAAAACTGACCAGCTTTTTGTAGCCTATGCAACAGGAAGGGAAGGAAAAGCTATTTCCGAACAGACAATCTCAAAATGGATAGGAAATTGCATACGATTCTGTTACTCCTTCCATGGAAAACCAATTCCACAGAACATAAGACCTCATTCTACAAGGGCAACAGCCACTACCACAGAAGACATTATTGAGGCGCTACTTGGACCTCCGTGCATACATTTGCCAAGCATTATAATTTGCCTCTATATTCCAGATCCCGAGCAGGGTTTGCCACTGCTGTACTGCAAGGGATCCTAAACACACCATAATCTAGTTTTTCCTCCTCCCCTAGTTGGCTATGGTAATCTACCCAGTTGTTATGACTGCAGATGCATCCATGAAGGACATAGTACAGTTTTGTACCTACCATAAATGTAGATGTCCGAAGTGGATAGCATCTGCAGTCACCTCCTTCCCCTCTGTGGTACTCCTAGGGTGTTTACCCTCCTAATAGCTAGCTGGTGGGGGGAGTCTTTTATGGTGTATTTGTTTGTATTTATGTACATACATGCTTATTTTTGTGTTTACCTCTATCTTTTTGGAAACATTGGCATTTATCCAAATTTTAGCCTTCAAGAGGGCTTCTGGCATCTGGGGCAAGAAACACTGAGGAAAATGGCGTCGGCTGGTGCCTTTATGCCGAACCAACAGAGATGACGTCGACGGTGAAGTGCGACATCAGCGGACCCGGACTTTGGAATCCGGCCGACTGAAGGGCTGCCTGATGACAGGACAACCCAGTTGTTATGACTGCAGATGCTATCCAGTTCGGACATCTACATTTATGGTAGGTACAAAACTGTACTTTCCAGAGTATGGGAAGTCTCTGGGACAGGAATCTATCCCTCCAGCATGTCCTGTTTATTGTGGTGACAAGGTTTAGGTCCCTAGAGCATGTAGCTCGGAGGGATTGGGATTTCTTTAGGTGTAGCATGTCCAGCAGCTCTGGGTTTGACATAGCTTTATATTTTCGGCAGAGATCACCTTGGAGTAGGCGATATGCTACAGAGTAAAGCTGGAGTTTTTTAAGGCAGTCAGTGTAGGGCATTTGTTTGAGGGCAGTAATTCTCTTTGTGAGGTACTTCTGTGGCCTTTTCAGTTGCTGCAGATGTCTTGTGAGGTGCATTCCAAAAGGGGCGTTGTACTTTATAATGGGTCTAATGAGTGTCAAGTAGAGGGGAACAATGACCTCTTTTTTCCGGGATGAGAACCCTTTTATAATGAGGTGTGCCACGTAGAAGGACTTTCCGACTACTGTGGCGATGTGACTATCAAAGGAGAGACTACTGTCCACCTGGGTCCCAAAGTCTCTTATCACGCATTCGGTGTTAAGTATATTGCTGCCTATGTGGTAGTTCATGGGTACAGAGGTTTTACCAAAGGGGATGTCACTGCACTTTTTCGCATTGAGCTTAAGGTCATGGCTCTGCCACCAGGCATCTGTCTCAGGGAGGCCCTTTTGTAGGATGTCCACATCATTTGGGGACTTGACTATGGCTCCTAGTTTGCAGTCATCTGCGAACTTCATTAGCCAGAGGCCTTCTGTGTTAGCCTGTACTTCAGAGAAGTAGATACCAAACAGAAGAGGTCCCAGGACAGAACCCTGTGGTACTCCACTTGTCACTGCTTTGAGGTCAGATTTGTAGTCTGTAACTTTTACAGTGTGGGTTCTGTCAGTGAGCCAGTTGGCAACCCATCTTGTGATGTAGGGATTTATATCTAGTTTAGTGAGTTTAGCTATAATTCCAGAATGGGGGATGGTGTCGAAAGCCTTGGCGAGGACAGGATAGGCTGTGTGAACCACCTTACCCTCATCTACGGCTTTGGTGACTGCCTCAAAGAAGTCGATCAGGTTCAGGAGGCATGATCTGCCTTTCACAAACCCGAAATGGGAGGGATCCAGAGTTTGGGGATTACCAATGTCTTTGTTTATGAGTTCCATGATGATACGTTCCATGGCCTTGCAGACCAGACTCGTCAGGCTAATAGATCAATAGTTCTCGGGATCAATGGTGGCTCCCCCTTTGTGGAGTGGGATAATTGTTGCTGTGCGCCATTCAGTGGGTACAAAGCCTGATGCGAGGCTATTATTGAACATGATGCTTAAGTGGGGAGCCAGTTCGTTCTGAAGTTCGTGTAAAATGCATCCTGGGATGTTGTCCCGTCCCATGGATGCTGTGTTTTTGGCTTTAGAGACTGCAGCTTTTACCTGCGTAGTTGTGATTACAGGGACTCTGCATTCCTCCTGTATAGATATGGGCCCTTTAGGGGGTGAGGGGGGGGGTACAGTTAGCACTGAACCTATCTGCCAGGATGTTGGCAATATCAGTTGGTTCTGTCATTTTCGTGGCTTTGTGTTGTAACTCAGAGCAGATCTGGGTGTTGCCATTGAGATTCTTGACATAGCTATAGAATGTTTTATGGTTGTTCTTGGAATTAGTGGCAATTTTGTTTTCATAGCTAGCTTTGGAGGATCTTATAAGGGATCTCAGTTTCTTACTGAGGCTGACCAGGGAGCTCCTCCATTCATGCGATTTTACTCTCTTTTGTAACAGTTTCTTCCTTCTGTTGTACAGTTTGTTTATGGCAGGGGACCACCAGATTGACTTCCTTTTTTTGGAGGATAGCGTCTTGGTTCTGTTTGGGATAGCACAATCCATGCACTCGTGTAAGTGCTTATAGAGTGCATTTGTGTAGGATTCAGCAGTTGTAACTGTATTGTCCATTTGCATGGGTGTCATGACGTTCACCACTTCTGTCTTAAGAAGCATGAAATTAACTTTGGAGAAATTTTTTACTGTGGTTTCCTTAATGGGGGGTTATGGTCGGATCGGATCAACAAGGAGTTGACTTCAGGTGTGGAACACTGGTCACTCATGTTGATAATGACTAGGTCTAGGATATTGTTGCCCCTGGTGGGGGTGTGGATAAGTTGATCCAGAGCATTGGAGTTTATGAATTCCAGAAAGCATTGAGCTAAGGAGTTGGTACATGAGTAGTTTTCCCAGTTAATGGTGGGGTAGTTGAAGTCGCCCATTATTAGGGTGTTTGGTTGAACCCTAATATTTTCCAGTACATCAAGAAAAGAGGAGTGGGAATCCTGGGGCATGGTGGGAGATCTGTAGCAAGCTACAATTTGAATTGCAGTTTTGCCCAGAGTTAGTTGCTCTTGGATAACCTCGGATGCATTATGCTGAGCAACTAGCCTGGAGGTGTGGATATCCTTAATGAATATGGACACACCTCCGCCTTTGGTGTTTCGGTCCAGGTTACATGGCTGAAAAGTGTATATATATATATATATATATATATATATATATATATATATATATATATATACGCAAAGAGAAAAAGAGAGTTATCTAGATATAGATATAGATATGGGTGATAGAAAAGTTGTGAAATGACAGCTTGTCAAACCCAAAAAAGAAGCTGGCACAGCTGACTGAAAATCAGCTAATCAAACATGTCAGCTTTGTGTGTATGCTCTTTCCCCACTGTAGTGCAGTCTTGGAGTTGGTATATATATAATTAGCAGGGAATGCATCCCTGCAAAAAAAAGAGTTTAGTGTACTTTTGTTGGTTTTTCGTTAGGGTGCGTTTCAAGTACTTGTTCTCAGTAAGTTATATTTTGATATGTTGCTTTTTGACAAAGCAACTCACACCCATATATATATATATATATATATATATATATATATATATATATATATATATCTCGATGGGTTACCTGCACTTAATCTAAATTAGACTCAGTAAACTATGTAAATGCAAAATACTGACTAAATGGAAATTATATTAAGGAAGGTTTATGCACTTTCCTACTGCTGCTTAACCTTTGAGATAGTATATATAATAAGTAGGGGGTGTGGCAGGTATAGGGGCTTGCCCCACTACAAAAACATTGACAAAATATAGTTTGTCAAATTTTTCAATCTTTTTCTATGAGGTTAAATTTTGTCACATTTCATAATATTTTTGCATGGGGCAAGTCTTTCTGCAGCCCTCATGCCCCCTGCTAATTATGTATACCAAGTCTGAGGTCACACAAGAGTGGAGAAAGGTCATAAACCCTTCTCTAGTATAACTTCCACCTTGTCAGTATTTTGTGTGTCGATAATTTGCAGTTCTGCTCTAGTTTAGATAATATGCAGAAAATGTTTTACGTAAATAAACATCCCATAGCAACAATTTTCATTGTAAATTTTGAGGATCCTCATGTCCCTTGTGTGTACATAAACAAATCTTTCAGGGGAACAAACTGGACCCCTTTTAATTATTTAATGTAAATAAATTATAAAAAGGAAAATATCTAAAAATATAGGTATATTAAACACTAACTATAACCCGTATTGCCAATAGTGGTAAACAGTTAAGTAATATGTTCACATGCAGAAACAGCAAGAAAAATATAAATATAGACTTCAGTAGTGTAATATGCCATCTTTTTGATTTAAACATATATCGCCCCAAGAACGATCACCTATCCATCTTCTTCCTATCTCTCAAGTATATGGTGCTTCTGAGTAGTGGTTAGATGTTTTCCTACCACACTAACAACTCCATTGAAAGAAAAAGCCCTTGTGGGGTGTTTTGGAGACATACATACCTTTCAACTGTCCAGATTGTTGCAGAATGTCCAGATTTTTTTCCTCACATTTTTTTGGTCTGTTTCTGATAAAATTTGTGTTTTTTTTTCTGGCAAATCATTATGGAATGAAGTCACTAAATAATGACAGCAATCTGAGTGTCAGGTTTCATAGCCTTCAGAAAATGCATGCTAACATAAAATACTTTTTATTCTATCAACCTTCTAAGTTTACAAGAACAATATTTAAACTCTCTTCCTTATTTTGGGTCTTTGCCCCCCCACACACACATTATTTTTGTTTTTTTTCCAAATTTCATGTGGTAAGTGGTTAAGAAGTATGTTTGGAGATATGTTTAAAAATAACAGTTCTCACTCCATGGCAGTTAATATCATGAATATGTACAGAAAGATGATATTTTCTCAAGCATGATGTCTGTCCAATGTAAAAAGATCCACAGTTTGACACAGTTAAGTATACAAGTACAATCTGATTGACAAGCTAAACAGAGATATATTTCAAATGACTTAGTATTCATTGTACTGCAACCATAGAAATAGCACACATTCCCACCCCTACCATCAGATTATTTTAAAGGAACCAAAATATTGGACCAAACTCCTGCCCTTCCTATGCGTAAACAAGATATGTTTAGAAAGAATGCCACTGAAAAATGTATCCTGGTACAATATACCCCAGTAATGCTCTATAAGTCACCTAATCCTGTATGTATTGCAACCAAAAGTGGTTAGAAACCTTAAAAGGCTAGTTCAGTCTGTTATTATATTTCATTTTCTATATGCCAACACTTATCTCTAGAGCAGGCAGAAGCCTTATTTATCTCTTGGTCAGCTATGTCCCTTGGCATACAGCCTATTAGATAACCTAGTCTTTAAGTAAATAACTTCCTTTTTTAAACACCAACTCCTAACATAAACAAACCTTTCCTAAACAGGAAATTATTTTAAACAAGAATCATCTTTATTGAATTAGCACTTATGACCTAGGCAATCATACATTTATATATGTAAAAACAAACCATATTGACACATTTGCAGTTGTAAACATTATACATCACTTGCAGTCATCTGTACAGTCATTGTCAGCCTCCCTCCTCCACCTGAACATTATTCTGCATGTATTGTTCCCACAAATTGCATTTATTTCTATGTACTTTGCTCCTACCCTTTTCTAAAGGTCCCATTTCCAATTCCTTTCTCTGTGTTACTACTGGTTTGGACTTTGAGTTCCATTTTGTAGTATATATATTTTTTTGGCAGCAACCAGAATTAAATTCAGCAAGGCCTTTTTATGTCTAGGCAATTCCAATTATGCATCACAGTTCAAAAAAATAATTTCTTTAGTTACACCAATTTGCCCACCCAATATTTGAGAAAATATATCCTTCTGCCTCATGCAAATTTTAAATATGGAATGTTATGAACACGTGATTCTGGTGATATGAATTCAGGGGATACCCAAAGTGACATCTATACTGTTTATGGTAAATTTAGACAGGGCACTGGGGAATTTCCCCATCCACATTTTCATAAGTGCTGTGGGGTATCTTGCATCCCCATGAGCTATCACCGACTTGGCACATAGGATGTCAGTTTAGTAACTTATATGAATTAATCCTGACCTATACAAAATCCCTTACCTTTTCTCTTTGTGCTATAAAAATAACATGATTAAATATTCCCTGTAACTTGTACAAAGATTAACATCTGCTTACACACATCTCTGAAGTGATACACCCAAACAAGGCTAAGGCTTCAAAACCCACTTATAGTAATGCTCGTCAGTCATTATTTTGTGTTTTGACACATATAATTACATGGTGCACAGTGTAGCTATGGAGTGTGTCACATGTAACATGCAATGTGTGCGTTAGCAGCAGGAACTCTGTAGTGTTGCCACACATGCATTACACAGTTTAGCTAATAAAACTTTTGGGTTTTATCCTGTATTTCTTGGAGCTCACATACATCATCACTGGATGTCTATAATACATCTTTTCCCATTCATAACTTATTATACCATCAGGAAAATAAACTTCTGACAACAAGAGCCCCAGTATTTACTCAAGCAGGAACAGTGCTATTTTTCTGTGCCTTTTTCAGACACTGAACATTTTATCTCAGAGAGAACAGAGCAGATTTCCCAAAAGTAATGCAAACGTTTTTAAACCCAAATATGATACATTTCTTTCTGAGAGTCTTTGTTCTCATTATATTTTAGAGTGGAGCAGTGATGCAGAGGTTAATGTTGGTGCTTTAGCAGTGCTTGGTTTTCTGATATGATACCTTATGTGTGGAGTTTTCATGTTTCCCGGGTTGATGTGAATTTGTTCATCAGTTTGAGTGTTGAAGATCGGGACATTAAAGATGTCTTTGGTTTCCTCCCAAAACCTAAAAATTAGACTTTAAGTGAACTGATAATACCCCCAGAAGTCCTTATTTCCTCATACAGCTCAAAACTGAACTGATAATACACCCTGGGGAAAAAAAAAACATTTTGTGTGTCTTTATACTTTTCAGGTTACACATTTTGATCTTAAAAGCAATAAAGTGTAACTCATAGCTCAACCAAACACAGGGAAACAGTGATGTACTTATCTAAGCCTGTAACCCACTCCATGATGAAAATGCCTTTTTTTCTAATCTGTAACCTGATTTGTCTAAGAGCTTACATTTGATCAAACTGTTAACTGAATCATTATGTTGTAGATATATTCTTCCAACTCCTGACTTCACTCATGTACCGAAATGTTTAAGGTCTTTAGTCAGTTTTTGTAACATTTTGTGGTAGTATTTATGTTCTATGTCTAGGTCAATGTGACAGGAAGATGCCTTAATAATCTATTTCAGGGATTACTGTCTTCACACATCGGCTCCATTATGACAATTGGACCAGCAGAAACATCGTAAGACCCACCAGAGTGCCATATCCATATGCATGTGTGGCAATGTACCAATTCAAATTTCTAATAACTTGCTCCTTTTTTACATTATTTTCGTAACATGAAATCTTTTATAACTTGATATTTTGGTTAGAACTTAGAAGTAAAATATGCTAAATAGCCCATTTTAAGCTATGAAAACAGAAAATGACTTTATGTGGGATTCTAAGAGATTCTTGGCAGCGTCACTAATTTGCTAATTTGGACAGTGCAATAAGGAGAATATCAAGGTAAAGCTGCAGCAAGAAACACCTCGTTAGCAGCCAAATGTTTCTGAACTGAACAATGTGTAGGTAACACCTGACCAGGCTAGTGTTTTCCCATACACTGCAGTACAATAGGCATTCACCAACATATGCACACATACTAACACCAAATGGCACATTTATAGACATACATACACACAAACATGTCCACACACCTTCAGTCAAGCACTTACAGACATGCTCACACTCATTGAACCACTCACAAACACAGCCACATGCACACCCGCACACACACACACACACACACACACACACACACACACACACACACACACACACACACACACACACACACACACACTCACACACACACACACACACACACACACACATACACACACACACACACACACACTCACACACATGTGCGTGTACACACACACACACACACACACACACACACACACACACACACACACACACACTCCCATGTACACACACACACACACACACACACACACACACACACACACACACACACACACACACACACACACACACACACACACACACTCCCACACCCACTCACGTGTGCGCATGTATACACACACACACACACACACACACACACACACACACACACACACACACACACACACACACACACACACACACATGTGTGCGCATGTACACACACACAGACACACACACACACACACACACACACACACACACACACACCCACTCACGTGTGCATGTATACACACACACACACACACACACACACACACACACACACACACACACACACACACACACACACAAACACACACACTCCCACACCTACTCAAATGCGTGCACACACACTCCCACACCCACTCACATGTGTGCGCATGTATACACACACACACACACACACACACACACACACACACACACACACACACACACACACACACACACACACACATACACACACACTCCCCTATAGTTGAAGTACCATTTTTTTAGAAGTGAATACCATCTTCCTGACAGTATTCACATTTTCCTCCCAGTGAGAAACTTATCAAAGCACAGCAAATCCTAGAATCACTCCCCTTTGTAATTCTGCAGCCACAGTCATTTCCAAGGTAGAACACATAGCTAATTTGCATTAGCCACTCCCCCTGACTGTTATATTTGTAAGTGGATTTGTCAGCAACACTGCTTTCCATGCTATGGCTATTTCCAGAAAAAAACTGTAGTTGAAGAGCAGTGTATGAACCCCTCATGCTTACCACAAAGCATAAACCTTCATAGTTGTTGTTTGTCTTTCGGCTTTTCCCAGTAAGGGGTCGCCACAGCGGAACTCCGGTCCACTAATGATTGGCAATAGACATTTATGAAATGCTGAGGTGCCAGCTCGATGCCCAATCTTCAATGAAGGCATGCCCATTTATGCATGCATGTCTTTCGAATGCTACCCAACTGCGGGGAGGACATGCAGACTCCACACAGAAGGCACTCCCAAGCCCAGCCGAGAACTGAACGGGAGAACCTCTTGCTGTGAGGTAACAACGATACCACCGTACCACCACGGCATAAAATAAACCTTCATAGTTAAGGCTTTCAAATCAGTGTAAGTCTTTCTCACTCCCAGTCATTGTGAGCAAACAGTCAGTATGTCTTCTTGAAGCAGTTTGCTTACTCCACTGTCCTTTCTGGTCTAAGTGTGAATCACCAAATGTTTTGGTTGAGTCACACTTTGCCAAACATGTGAAGATGGACTTAGTGCAAAATAGTTGGACAGGGGGTTTAGGGAATTGTCCCTTTCCTAACTATAGTACTGTCTCAAAGTTGGTGCATATATAAAGGAGGGATGTACGTAGGCTTTCCTTTCTGCAAAGAAAGCTTTTTATATTTTATGTTGATTCAAGTGATTGTGCAATTGAGTGAATTTGTTCTGCGGTTTGAGTGTCAAGGATTAGGATGTTCAAGGTTTGGTATAATACACCAGTTGTCTTTAACAGAACCTCCATACTGTAAGCATTAGGGCTATGTTTCTTTAAGATACAGGTGCACTGCGCATATGCTGGTATCAGAGGCATCCAATGTGGTACAGTCAGTCTGCATGTATGATGATCATTCTGTTATAAATAAATGCATGTCAAAAGTGTCAGCCCAATACGTGTGTCCATGTGGATATTAAATATCCTAGCAACTCCTTAAATGTTAGGTGGGAGCCAGAATAAAAAAAAAAAAATCTTGATAGACAGAAGATGCAAGCAGTGCATGGTGTTACAAAAGAAAATTGTGTAAGAATAAGAAGGACATAGTGTCATAATAAATTTCTTGTGATGCCTTCAGAGGTATATCATGTTTTATTAAAAAAATATGCATTTGCAGCTTTGTTTTGCAGAGTAACCTGGCAGAGAATTGGAAACTGTGGATCCAGATGTTTGCTTTGTTCCTGATAGTGAGTGGGATAGCTGAGAAGCTTGTTAAAGTAGTGTGTTGAATTTCTGCATGTTGCAAGAGCTGTAATTGTGTGATACTTTTGATGTTCATGAAGAAGACAGAAGCATCCTTGCTATGATGAGAGAACAGTCTAGGAGTTACTGTAAGATCATGAAGAAAATGCTAGATATTTATCATTTGTTCTTCTTGAGTGGTAAGCAGCTTATGCAGCCTGTTGACACACAGATTGTGATTTAAAGACATGCTAAAGAAAGTGAATTGGATGAGTTACATGATTCATTAGTAAGAAACAGAATAGTGTGTTGTATAAGAAATAACCAGATAAAAGGAAAACTTTTAAGGAGAAACAAACTTAATGCTAAAGAAAGCCAGTTAGACATGTACAGCAAGTGAAATTATAACTATTCACTTAAAAAACTAATGGAGAAAACACGTGTAAAACGGTCATAAACTGGTTACTTATGAATGTATTCACTTTCCTAATTCCTGATATTGTCCATCTCACCACCACCTTCTGTGTCCTACCATTCATTTGGTTTAGAGTTTGCTAGGTTAACTAACTGCTTCTGACCAGAGCTCCTTTAGTATCTCTGATTCTGGGTAGTCTAGTACAGCCTATCCATATTAAAGGTCTACAATCTGTCATAGCATGGCTGCTTTTACAAGCATTTGAAAGGCAGAGAGGAGATTAAATGTCACATGCAATAACAAGGGCTTTTTC
The DNA here is from genome assembly GCF_019279795.1 of Protopterus annectens. NCBI lineage: Eukaryota > Metazoa > Chordata > Ceratodontiformes > Protopteridae > Protopterus > Protopterus annectens. The sequence continues at coordinate 1,157,174,165 of NC_056748.1, forward strand.
ATATGTGTTGTATAAGTCCTTGTCATGCTGAGTATGGCTTAGGTGGGTGTACAATAGCACCATGAGGTAACTTTACCATGTTTATGTAATGATACACCTCTATAATGCCCATCCCCTCACCAAAACTCACATAAAAGCTCCTTTGCTGTTCTGTTCTCATCATTACAATTCATGATCAGGTCACATGTGCACATTTTGCTAGCATGCCTCTACGATCATCCTGCCTGAAAAAGACAATGTGTCATTACTCCCCTTCCTGCCATCAATGGCTGCTTCCCTGCCTGTGCCACTAATCAAAGCCAGGCTATCCAGGTTATTGTCTGGGTTTAATCCCACTGCATCACAGAACCAACAGCTTCTCCTATCCATTAGTGCATGTTGGTTACTGTTTTGGAGACTTATAATGCATAAACCAAACCAAAACCTTTTAAGACACAAACAACACAGCTTGTAGTGAAAATTCCCTCAACACTTTTATTATTCCTGTATGCGCTTTTCTGCAAGTCCAATGCCTGCACTTCTTCAGACAAATTACATTCCCAAAGCCCATCCCTTTATATACAATCAAGCAATTAATTAATATAACTTAAAACTTTAAAGTTAAATTCAAAAACAAGTACTTAAAGGCACACTCTATCAAAACCATATTTAAAATACATTTAAATACTACATTTAAATATACACATATGTATACACACTCAATTATAATACCATAAGATAACCTTCATATTTAAAATTGTTAAAAAATTATATATGTATACACATTTACATATTGTATGCATATATATATATATATATATATATATATATATATATATATACATCTATATATCTATATATCTATATATATATATATATATATATATATATATATATATATATACACACACACACACACACACGCATCTTATATTGCTCAGTTTTCCTTAAATTAAATTCATAAAAATAAATAAATTCATAAATGTATTTACATTGTTTTAGCTTCACAACTAAAGATCAACTATTTATAAATAAATTATTCCTAGCATTTAAATTTATATTTATACTTATGTTTCAATGCTACTTTATCTAATGTGGGCTCACCTATCTAAGGCTTTAAGTTTTAAAATACATTTAATAGAACTATCCAGTCACTCATAAGTTCATAGGTGTATACTAGGCTGATGACCACTAGGACCTTTATAAGCCTAGCCATGTAACCCAAGTGTGTCCCACAAGTTATATGTTTTAGAATGTTTATATAGGGATAATTCTTTGTTAAGACATGATTTACTGACTGCCTCTGTCCATCAGAGATGTGGATACAACACCAGGAGTAAATTTTCAATTTCCCATCTAGTGGCCCAAGTTATGCTTAAATAGGGTTAGGAAGGGACTTTGTTCCACATGGATAGGGAGCCTGTTCCAGAGAAAGGGAATTCTCTGAGATAAATATCTGCCAAAGCCTTATTTCCATTACAAGCAAAATTTAGGTCTTTAGATATAGTAGTTCTGATGCTGTTTGATTTGCAGATGTGCAAAAGGTTCATCAGCGCGGGGTCCAAAGATGCCATGTATGCCAGGCATAGATTAGCACTCAGTAGCATGTAGGAGATCAAGTATAGAGACAGGGCTTTAAGGTGAATGCATAGACCATTGTGTTTATGTCCTGTATCCTTTTTATAAAGAACCTTTGTGGACATTCCAGTTGTTGCATGTGTCTGGTCAGGTACATACCAAAGGGGGTATTATACTCTATGATGGGCCTGATGAGGGCCACGTACAGTGGCTCAATGACTTTGCTGGACCTAGATGCCATTCACTGGCTTATAAGTTGAGCAACATAGAAAGATTTCCTTGCTACCTTGGATGCATGTCGGTCAAAGGCCAGGTTATTGTCTACGTATGTTCCCAGATCCCATACTAATGGGTCAATGCTTAGGGGTGTTTTATTGATGATGTAATTTCCTGGGGTGGCTGACTTCCCAAAAGATACTAAAATGCATTTCTTGACATTGAGTTTTAAGACATGACTTTGGCACCAGTCATTTGTCTGTGTTAGGCCCTCTTATAAGTTCATAGGTTCATAGGTGTGTACTAGGCTAATGGCCCTGGAGCCTTTACAAGCCTAGCCCATAAGTTTACCCTGGCATCATGCCACCCGACCTTAGTTCCTAGTGCCTCTGTCAAGTAAAGCCATTGGAGTGATCCCTAGGGAGAATTTTCTATTTCCCATCCACTCATCAAGATTTTTCCTGAAGAGGGCCAGTGAGGTGCTCTGCTTGACATGTATGGGAAGTCTATTCCATAGCATGGGCAGTCCCTGGGTTATGAACCAGTCCCTCCAGCATGTTCTGTTGATTTTGGTAATGAGGTTGAGGTCTCTAGAGTGTGTGGTGTGGAGGGATTTTGGTTTCTTTAGATGTAGCATTTCTAACAGAGCTGGGTCAGATATGGCTTTGTAAGTCAAGCAGAGAGCACCTCTAAGTAGGTGATATGAGACAGAGAATAGTTGGAATCTTTTGAGTCCATTCATGTACGACATGTGTTTAATGCCTAGGATCCTCTTTGTGAGGTACTTCTGTGGCCTCTCCAGCTGTTGCAGGTGTCTAGTGAGGTAAATGCCAAAAGGGGCATTATACTCAATGATTGGCCTAATGAGGGAAGAGTAGAGAGAGATGATGACCTCTTTCTTCCTGGATGCAAAACCCTTAGTAATGAGATGTGCCACATAGAAGGACTTGCTGACCACAGTGGCAATGTGGTGGTCGAAGGAGAGGTTGCTGTCAACTTGCATCCCCAGATCTCTTATAACGTCTTCAGTGTTCAGTGGGCTCCCATCGATGTGGTATTTAGTGGGAACTGAGTTATTACCAAAGGGGATGATGACATGTTTTTTGGCATTAAGCTTAACACCGTGGTTTCAACACCAGTCATTGGTTTCAGTGAGGTCTTTCTGTAGGATGTCTGCATCACTTGGGGAGTTAATAATGACTCCCAGCTTGCAGTCATCTGCAAACTTGGTCAGCAAGAGTCCCTTTGTGTTGGCCTGGACTTCTGAGAAGTAGATACCGAACAGGAGAGGACCCAGGACTGATCCCTGTGGGACTACACTCATGACTGGTCTGCAGTCTGACTTGGAGTCTACAACTTTCACACTCTGTGTTCTATCTGTGAGCCAATTTGCAACCCACCTAGTGATATAGGGGTTGATGCCTAGTTTGGTAAGTTTATCAATAATTCCCAAGTGAGGAATGGTATCAAAGGCCTTGGCCAGATCAAGGTAGGCTGCATGCACTGCCTTACCTTCATCCACAGCCCTGGTGACTGACTCAAAGAAGTCAACCAGGTTGATCTCCCTTTCACAAAGCCAAATTCCATGGGGTCTAGAGTTTGGAGATTTCCTATATCTTTGTTAATCAGGTCCATGATGATGCACTCCATAGCTTTACATATCAGACTCATCAGGCTAATGGGGCAATAATTCCCAAGGTCTGTATTTGCTCCCCCTTTACAGAGAAGGATGACTGTAGCAGTGTGCTATTTGATAGGGACAAAGCCTGAGGTGAGGCTGTGACTGAACAGGGCACACAGATATGGTGCCAGTTCACTTTGTAGTTCATGTAGAACACAGCCAGGGATATTATCGGGTCCCATGGAAGCTGTATTCTTGGCCTTGGATAATGCAGCTTTACCCTCTGCTGCAGTAATGCTGGGTGCCTGGCATTCTTCCAATATTGTGATTGTTCCTTTGGGGGGGGGGGTAAAGTTGGCAGTGAATCTGTCGGCCAGTATGTTGGCAATATCTGTTGGCTCAGTATAGGAGGTACTATTGTGCAGTAACTCAGAGCAAATCTGGGTTTTGCCGTGGAGGTTCTTGATATAACTATAGAAGGATTTGTGATTGTTTTTAGTGTCTCCCGCAATTCTGCCTTCATAACTAGCTTTGAAGGATTTGATGAGGGATCTCAACTTTTTGTTGAGGCTAATAAGGGAGTTTTTCCAGTCTTGGGACTTCACCTTTTTCCTGCAACAGCTCCTTCCTTCTGTTGTAGAGTTCATTAATGACAGGGGACCACCAGATTGGCTTCCTTTTTTTTGAGGAGAGCGTATTGGTTCTATTGGGTATGGCTAGTTCCATGCATTTATGTGCATGCTCGTACAGTGCATTGAGGTATGATTCAGCAGTCATGCAGCTATTTTCCATTGGCATGCATGCCGGGAAGTTAGCCACCTCTGTTTTTAGGAGTCCAAAGTCAGCTTTGGAGAAGTTTTTCAAGGTGGTTACCTTTGTCGGGGGTGTGGGTGAGATGTGGATTTCCATGGTGATTAGTTTATGGTCAGATCTAACCAGGAAGGGCTTGACTACTGGTGTAGAGCAAGATCCCCCATGTTAGTAATAACCAGGTCAAAGATGTTGCTTCCTCTAGTGGGGGTCAGAATGAGCTGGTCCAGGGCATTGGAACTGATGAATTCCAGGAAGCCTTGGGCCAGTGTATTGGTGCTTGAGTAATTCTCCCAGTTGATGGTGGGTAGTTAAAGTCTCCTGGTATGAGAGTATTGGATTGCACCTTGATTGATGCCAGGGTGCTTAGGAACATGGAGTGAGATTCTATGACATGGTTGGGGACCTATAGCAGGCTATGACCTGGATCGCCATCTTACCCAATGTTAGTTATACCTGAAGTATCTCAGATGCGTTATGCTGGGCTACTAGTCTGTAGGTGTGCATATCTTTATGAATATGGAGACATCACTGCCTTTGGAGCTACAAACCATGTTTTGGGGCCGAAAGGTGTGGAATGAGTTATAGCCTGGTAGTGCACGGGTGCTCTCTGCCGCTTTAAACCAGGTCTCCATTACAGCACAAATCTCAATGTTCTCTAATTTGAGGAGTGCTTCGAGTGATTACATCTTGAGATTTAGACTTCTAGCGTTGAGCAGCATGACCCTCAGATTGCATTTATTTATAACTGTTATGGTGGTAATTTGGTCTTTGGAACACCACCTAAAAAGGCACTATAGGGTTGGCAAGAGCCTTAGCCAGTACCCAGAAAACCAGGAGTGACAGATGCAATCCATCTCTGGCAAAGCATCGAGGTCTGTCAGTCATGTCATCCCAAGCAGACAAATACTGAATCCCCTTAGAATGACACCAGAAACTTAGCCAATTATTGAAGTCAATCATTTTTTGTTTGTACTGCAGTATCATTCTGGTGATGGTAGGATACTGCACAGGGCTAGGGTCATGCATGCCTGGGCCACATAATCCGAGAGCTCCACCATGTCTCTTTTTATGTAGTCCAGGGAGGTGCATTTCAGGTTATTCACACCCACATGGACAATGACAGAGTCATACTTGTACATGTTGTGGAATGACTTGAGTGTGTGTGTTATGTGTCGAATTCTGGCACCTGATAGACAGCTGACTATTACCTTCTCTTTATTCAACCTAGTGAGTGGGACATCTGTGTGCCTCACTATTAAGTCACCTATGATTAGTGTATTGGGCAAGGTGTTTAGCCTTAGGGGCTTAAGTTGAGGGGCACACTGTGGAGGTGAGCTATGTGTCCTGTGGTTTGTGCTGGGTTGTGGTGGTTGAGTGCATTTCTGTCTTGTAGGTCTCTGCTGTTTGGGTAAATGTCTGTTGAGAGCCTCCATGAAGGTGGGTGTGTGGTTTGTGTTTTTATGTGAGAGATGTGATGGTGGGTGTTCTGGAGGGCTATGTGTTCCATGTGGTGTGGTGCAGGTGTTGACCTTCTCCTCTTGACCAGCTAGTCCGGTCTTGGCTGGAGAGTGCGTAGCTTCCAGTTTGGTGATATAAGTGCATCTCTCACAAGTCTGAGTGTTGAGAGATAAGAGGAGAGGGTTGTCTGTGTACATGAGGCAGTTACTACACTGCCTCAGAATGCCCACGTGCACCAGGTCAATAGGAGAAAGGACAGGGAACTGGCCTTTAATTATGCCAGGATGGGTGGTCATAACTACTAAGTACTGGAGATATTTCTGTGAAGAACAACTAGTGCTGATGGCACTTAGGTGTGCTACAATAATTACTACAAAAACCTGTTGAAGTGCAAAGCGATTAAGCTATTTGAAGTGCAAGATAGAAAGAACTAGCAAGATCTAAGGGAAAAACTGAAGAGCAAACTTTCTGGCGCCAGTAATAGTTTACCTCAGCTCGGTGACTCAATGCAGAGCTTAAACCAGAGTAAACCAGTGCAAACGTGGTTTTTTAAACCAGAAAGTTGAAAGGGATGGAAAAAATGCCCAAATGGCCAATAGACTACAATTTCTGGGCCAGAAACCACTCCTCTTGTGGTAGACAGGCTACCAAGTGCTTACCACTCCCACTGATAAGCTGGAAGGTTTCCCTCCAACACAGAAAGGCTTGGAGGGCTCAGAAGCTTAAAAACAGTCCTGGATGCAGTTAATCTTTATCTGGACTAGACTAGTTACAGGAAAGGTGGGAAACAAGCTTAGAACTTTTTTTTTTGTTTTGTTTTTTTGTTTTTCACAGAAAAACAGCTAAAACAGCAGTGAAAACAATTCAAATGCAGTGCAAGCTTGCACACTTGAGTGTGTAGCAGTGTTAAAGCAAATACAGTTTAACTGAATGCAATTAAATTAAAAAAATGATTAAAAACAATTGCAGATAGCAGTAAATTAGGAGAAAATAAAAATGGAGGCACCTAGAGTATCAGAAAACAATGCCAGCAGATATATAAATAATTAAGTCAAGCAAAAATTAAGACAGTGCTGGTTCAACAACCCACACCTGAAACTAGCTTCTGCGCTACACTGAGAAACAAAGTGCAGGCAACAACAAAGTACAGAAATAATACAGCAAATATATAAATAATGAAGCAACTATATAAATACAGCACAGTGCAAATTGAGTTGCAAAAAGTGTACTTATAAGTTTGGAATATAAGATGGGAAAAGGTTCCAACGCTGCTTACAGTCAGGAGAATTTAACTCTCTGCTATATCAGCTCTGTACAAATTCACAGAAATGCAGTGCTCTGAATACTTGGTGGACTTGGGGAGAGCAGGGTTTGATGAAGGTTTGTCCACAAAAACCCTAAATGTAAAGTCAGAAAGATCTGTAATGTTTCTCTTCTTATAGTCCAGGGAGGTACACATCAGGTTATTTATACCTACATGGACTATGATGGAATTATACTGGTTCCTGTGGTGCAGTGACTTGAGTGCTGGTTTGATTTGATGGATCCTGGCTCCAGGTAGAGAACTGACTGTTCTCTTCTCCTTCTTGAGCCAGGTTAGAGGGGCAGCAGTATGCCTTACAATGGAGTCCCCTATGACTAGAGTCCTAGGAAGTGAGTTTGCTTGTCCTATGGGCTTTGCATTTGGGGATCCTCCTCTAACTGATGCTGCATATATGGTGTTATGTGTTGCCTTTGTTGAGTGCTTTTGGGTTTCTTGAGGATAATCTTTGCAACTGGGTGTTCAATGAGGTCTTTCTTGTTTGGGAAGATTGCATTTTAGTGCCTCAGCATATATTGGTGTATATGTGTGTGTTGTGTGATATGTACAGGGAGTGCTGAGTGCATGGTTTTTGATAACCTGATATGTACTTTTATGTGAGGGTTTAGCCTCCAGTAATATTGTGTGTGTACACCTCTCACAAACTGTATCTGTTACTTTAAGGATTAAGTGGTTGTCAGTGAACATGAGACAATTGCTGTATTGTCTGAAGATACCCATTTGTACCAGGCTGACTGCAGAGAAATTAGAAAAGTACATGTTCATGTTGTATGGTCCACTTATTGGTGAGCTACAAGAGTATGGCATATGGGAGTTAACAGCTGGCTATTAAGGTTGTTTTTTTTTGGGGGGGTGAGGTTGGATGTAGTCTAGGTTATAAAATACTAAATTTAACAGGACTGCCACTCAGTACGCAAACTAGCTGCTCTAAGCTTGTCAGTGTGCAAGATGTTCGCTCTGTACATACTGCTTTATAGGGTATCGTATTATAGGCAGTTCTAAAGAGAAATGTTTCTTTTAGATGTTTGCACTTGTACAGGGTAATGGCACTGTGGTCAGCTCTGTGCTAATGTGACAAATTTATACCAGCACTGGAAATGCAGAAAACTGACTGCTGAGCCCTCTGGCCAGTAAAGCAACTACATTTAGAGCCCTTTTGTCTGTTTCCCAACTCAGATAGACCATGCAAACATCTACTGCCACCACATGAATAATCCCAGTCCTCCTAATGTAATAGCACAGTAAAGGGGTGCTCAAAGTGCAGTGCAACCAGAAACATACTTAAACTTAAGCAAAGGCAGAAGGTGAGGCAATAAGTAATTCAAGATATCAGTAGCAGTGCACTTTGAGCAACTTATAAATAAAAGTACTTAGCTTATAAATAAAAATGCTTCACTTTGTGGAAATCAGCTGCATGTCACTTCATTATGCAGAATTTCTAAAGGCACCAAAAAGAAGTTAAGCTGATTAATAAGCCCTCGGGCCAATAAAATGACTACATGCAGGAATCTCTTATGTGTTTCCTCAACCTATATAGGGTAACCCATACAGGCCAGTCTACTACCCACTGCCACTTTAGTCCATTTGATGCAAAAACACAAACAAGAGCTTCCTAAAGTGTAACAATACACTGCTTTATCCAACAACTAGCTAGGTAATGAATTCAGAGCAAGTAAATCAGTTGAACAGACAATGATAAGCAAAAAGGACTTTTTTTCAAAATAAGCACAAAGAAAGACAAATAAATGATTTAAGATATCAATAGCAGTGTGGAAAGGGAGGAACTTATACAGCTCAATTTACAGTAAGGATGGGCATCTTACAAATCACCAACTTTAAAAAACAGATCATGGAATGGGAAGGTGGGTGGAAAGAATAACCAGCAGTGAGTCACTAACAGTGCTTGCAGTTTTTGCTGGCCTCGAGTCTTATAAGAAAATACAAGGCCACATATATACTCTGTGTATTTATTACACAAGAAACTATTTCACCAATGAAAAAAACATGTGAAGTTTGCAGCCTGGGTAATTTAAGTTAATATCTGTCACACAGATCAAAAACAACCGCCCAAACAGATTTCATAAAACAGAAAACAAAATGGAAAAGGTAAAACAGAAAGCAACTCTTGTCAGTTTGAGCAACTTTACAGACACAAAAAGAGATTACCTTCCTTGATTCTTTGTTTTAAATCACCAGGATGGAGCCATCAACAGTGCTCGTAGTTTTTGTAGGCCTTGAGTCTTATCAGAAAAGACAATGGGTCAGATTCAATAACCTACACTAAGTGTATGTGATCTGTATTTAAGAACATCCCTACCACATTTTTTTTCTGCTTTCTAGTCAATCAGAAAGATTATACTAAGTGTACATGTAGTCTACACTTTGTGGTAACCTTTATGAATCCCCTTCAGTATTTAATGCTGCAAGAAAATCAGCAGAAAAACTAAAATTAAGACAAAGAAGGTGTAAGTTATGCTTGTGTGATCTGTTCACTCAGAACGGTGTACACTTACTGTAGGCATTAATGGATCCCATGGAATGTCCTGACCTTGCTACTGATTGGGAAACTGATTGCTGTCTCACCCCTTTGCCCTTGATTCACCAATCTCATTTACTCAACAGCTGTCATTTTACTTTTTTTGTCACTGGAAAAAAAATCTGTTGATTAAACAGTGTGACAATTCAAAATGAAAAGGAACACTACAGATTGTATGACAAAACTCATTAACATAAACATCATGTTCATTCAAGTCAGTAAAAAAAAACAGTTTAATCAGACTAACTATACCTCAGTGAAAAATAGTAATTATTTCTTAATTATTTTTGTTGCTAAAATTATGTTTTTTAGTATTTTCATATATATCTAATGTCAAGATTTTATCATCTGTTAATTAATGCAAAAAAAAAAAGAACAGAACTGGTGTAGTTCTGTGTTGCTAATTTCTTCTGCATCAGTTAACTTCTGTAATATTTTTAACCATGTGTTTATGCATTTCACACAGCATTTTTAATCCACTTCTCACCATTATTTTAGCATATACTTGAACTTTTAGATGTTGTTCTTGCATTCTTTTAGCAGTTCAGGTATTTTGGATTTTTCTGAATGCACATTTGAGGATTAAAAAATGGATCCTGTTAAATCACCCTTTCTATGTCAAGGTATGTTTTGTCTGTCGAGTAGCAAATTGTCATCACGGTGCTTCATTTAACTTTTTTCTAGTCAAGCTTAAAGGCCTCAACGAACTTGTCTTGAGTTTGGGAAAGCATGATACACATTTCATGGGACAGTAATCTTATGATTATAGGACTTTTCTGCCTTTCATGGAGTTGCAACACAAATATATTTAACTGCTGCTAATATATTAACATTTCTGTCTCCTTTCTGATGGATGTACTGATAGCTTTTAGACATACTTCATCTGCATCTGTTGTTTGAAGATAGCATTAATCCAAGGACTATGGATTGTATCCATAAGACAAATTTAACATGTTTGAACTGATTCCACTGGAGTAAAGGTTGTGGTCCTTAATGTTTCATAGAACACTAAGTTAAAGAAACAGATCCTGGTACTGAAGATTTATCCAGCAGAGGTAGGAATGGGCAACCAATGGACAGCTATTAAAGATAGAAAGATAAACTGGTTTTGTATCCAAATGGATGATTGCAAGTATAACTGCATATATGTATGTATGTACAGCATCTATTTTCAACTTGTAAGGCATGTGCTAGTTCCAGCATGGCCACATACTGAGCTCACATTGTGTGACTGCTTGGTCATCATATGATAGTGTGTTACAGTGATTCTGTCTTACAGGCATGTGCATCAACATTCTTAAGGTTCAGTGGTCATCGCTAAAAGTTATGACTTTTAATGCCAATCAAAAATGCATGGAGATTCATTATTGCTGTAGCAACGAGTATCCTTAGATGTTATACAATCATATTTTGACAAAGACAGACTATGTCAAAGATTTAGCAGTAATGTTGGATACCCACGTAACATTTGAGGAACATCTTAGAGGATAATTAAAATACATTTCACCATCTAATAAGTAGTGCCTTGTGTTGCCTTTCAAGTAAGGATGAAAAGGTGCTGATCCTTCTATTTAAGGCAACAATTAGTCCTGTTATTGAATACTGTGTTCCTTTTATATGTACACTTCCTCTCAGGCACCAGGGCCCAAACATATACAAATAACTTATACCAGGCAGATTGCTGGATTTGGACTTGGTCCATACAAGGAAAGACTATAACACCTGTCAGGTTTTTTTCTATATGATAAAAGTTATCTGGCAAATCAGGGAATATCAAAGTCACTAAATAATGACATACATTTGAGTTTCAGACTTCATATTTTTCAGAAAATATATGCTATTATAGGAATTTTTTAAGTTCTTAAGGGCAATATTTAAAATCTGTCCCTATTTTTGGATTTTTGTGTCCCCATTATTTTAGTTCTGTCCAGACTTCTTGAACTTAGAAGTTGAGAGGTATGTGGTTTACTCTGACGGGACCCAGTACTGATACATAAATGCTATAAGAGTAAGGATCATGCAGTAACATATATAAGTTTTCTGCAGCACAATTTTTCAACAAGAAATCGCAATCTCTGTGCCCTTATTGCAGTCCTGGTCTTTAGTTCAGGGATCTTTATTTCAGTGTAAGGCAGGTAAATTTTGAAACATGCTTCCTTTGCACATAAGAAGTGCTGGTTGTGCTGAGGATTACTAACAATATTGAGAAATATTTTGAAAGTACAATTTAAGAGCCAGTTATGTCATTCGGCAAACTCTTGAGTGGTCTTTGTGGGCCATGAGGTTTGTTACTTTTAACACTGACCATTGAACATTTAATTTGCAATGATGTGATTTAGTGTTTGTGTCTTTCGGCTTTTCCCGGTTAGGGGTCGCCACAGCGGAACTCCGGTCCACTAATGATTGGCAGTAGATTTTTTACGTGCTGGCTTGCAGGGCCTAATGCACAACCTTCAACGAAGGAATGCCCATTCACACATGTCGCCACACAGAAGATGCTCTAACTGAGAATCGAATGGGCAACATCTAACTGTGAGGCGGCAACGCACCTGATGTGATTTAGTATTGAGGCTAAATTCCACACAGCATAAGTAAGTGAATACATTTAGCAAACTTGCATTTATATTAGATTATGTAAGGCTGGGAGATAATAAAAGAAATTAAAATGAGCTGTAGTGGGAAAAGCCCAGTACAATACCTTCTTTGCATTATTAATACTGTTTATATGAAGACAGATAAGTGTACACTAGCAGAATGTATTCTTACACTTGCTCTGTTTGCATGAGCAGTGTCTAGAATAGGTGATAGTGTCAGTATTTGAAAAAGTTTTCCAGCAAGGATATTCTTAGATGTTTTGTTCCTAAGGAGTTACTCGCATATTGTCACTGCTGTCAGATAGATTACATATGGATCAGGCACTCAACAATGGTACCCATAATAAAGACATTAATAACATGGGCTGAATGACCACAGTGCTGTCATAGGGTAGATTTGCAAATATTTTCTTGGTGAAGCCAGTAAGCCCACTGCTGATCTACTTGTAGTAATGTGGGGCTTTACCATTTCAGCTGATATGTGCAGTAAGTCACCACAGATGGCTGCATCAAAGGCTTTTTTATCTTGAATGGTTATTTTATTTTACTTACATTTTTGACAGGGTTTGTCCCACAGAGACAATGGTTTGTTTTCAGGGGGAGACCCAAAGTGGTATTCTTACTAACTAGGAAAAATTTAGCCAACGGATTAAGGAAATTTCCCTACAGGGAGCCCAGTTTAATGCCTCATGCAAAGGTTGGCACTCTCAGGAGTACAGCATTCCCTTTTACTGCATTGCAGTGCCAGCATTGAAAATAAATCTAAATACCTGTTGTGGGAATGGAACCCAAAATCTTCTAATCTTCAAGCATCAATGGTGAGTACACTATGTGATGATCCACCGTCACTAATCACAGATGTCTGTCCATCATGGCAGATAATTTTCTACACAAATCCAAACTCTTCATTTGGAAAGATCACGACTGGGCAAAGTCCTGAAAAGTGCCAGTTTTGGCGATCCCACTCACTGAGTTCTCCATAACAACAGACTCAGACAGCTTACATCCAACTGAGGTAAAGCAAAACTGTTTGTATTCTTTGGATCATACAGACCAAGCTTTTTAAGAAGAGGAATGCTTGTCATTGCGTTTTCTGTATTTGGGAATTAGAAGACAATAACAGAGCAGTGGACCCTTCACACTATCTCTGACTATGGGCAATAGGGTAACTATATGATACTGTCAGGCCTTTGGAATTCTTATCTTTAATGCCACAGTGATTAGAAGCAGGTGTCTCCATCACTAAGGGGTCATTATCGAGGAAAGTCTCATGTTCAGCCTTCATTATCATCATATGAACAAGAGTGAGAACATTTACACCAACACTATGTTCCTGGGGTGACAGCAAGTGATGGGGGCCTTCATGTACCCAAAGGTAGAGTGCTCATTTTTAACTGCCAAAGATGGCTTGTTTAATTGTGTGGGTGTTTTTATTTTTTTTTCTTATCTTTTTGCTCATACTGGGGCAATCCCTTACTAAGGGAGACTATTTTGTGTATTCCTGTATAAGGTAATATTTTGGAGGAAGTAAAGAATCCTGGAAACATTGTAGAGCCGTAGTGGATTAGCCCACCAGTGGATTAAAGCTAACTGCAGAGTTGGTCCTGCTGACTCATACTCATAGACTGGTACCACTGCTACCAGTTTGCCAGGGCTATCGGATATACATGATACACAGACACTGGGCCTGAGACGTATGCAACATAAAAATGAACATGCATTCGACTTCTGTTATCTTCTAGTATAAAAAGTTTGAGATCAAGGTCATGTCGATAACTTGATTGTTCATAGTTAAGCTTGGTTTGCATGATGTCACTGGTTGGTTTGGTTGAAGCCATCAAGAGAACCTACCAGTAGCCTTGTATGCCTTTTAACTGAATTGCTAACTGCAGAAGACCACCGGTCGGGCTTTCTGTAATTATTAATGCTTATGACAAGTGATTATACTAATAGCTTCCAGTAAATCATTTTTGTTTCTTAACATCACAAAGATAAAAGGAAAGGGGTGGGTACAATGAATTTCCAAGTAGTCATTGAAAGCCCTACCTGTCGAATAATTACAACTGTATACTTTTTTACTATGGGAAACTGTTTCTCCCAACAGAAGCACTCTCAATGTTTTTGGAAAAATTTGTTTCTGATGACCATCTCATATTTGTGAACAAAACAGGCTGACCGCCTTAAAAAACTCCAGCTATACTCTGTTGCATATCGTCTACTCAGAGGCGATCTCTGCTTAACATACAAGGCCATGTCAAACCCAGAGCTGTTGGACATGCTACACTTAAAGAAATCCCAATCCCTCAGAGCTACATGCTCCAGGGATCTAAACCTTGTCATCACAATAAACAAAATATGCTGGAGGGATAGGTTCCTGACCCAGAGACTCCCCAGACTCTGGAATAGATTGCCCATACATGTCAAGCAGAGTGCCTCTTTGGACATCTTCAAGAGGAACCTTGACGATTGGATGGGAGAAAGAAAATTCACCCCAGGGATCACGTCAGTCGCCCTGCTAGACAGGGGTCCAGGAAAGTAAATAATGTGGGAAGAAATAGCCAGGGAATTGTTATGGCTAGGCTTGTACAGGCCCTAGGGCTAATAGCCTGTTACCAACCTATGAACCTTTGAAACTATGAACAAGTTTAGAAATGGTTGAATTAATTGCATTCTACAGAAAATGCATTTCAAAACAATGTGGTCATTCAGTACACAATCAGTTTACATAAAGGTTAGTCTAAGCAATATTATAAGAAAACGTCTTGCATCATGTCTTTATTTACTCATCAAAACATTTTGTCAGCTCTCTATTTGATATTCCACGTAAAATTTAATTTCCCATTCTCTTTAAATGCACCTTGTGTTCCTCAACTGACAAGAATTCTTTAAATACATTGTTCTCTGCTTGACAGCAACTTGGCAGTTTCATCCTATGGAAAGAAATGTATGTAGTTGGAGCTGACACTTGAACAAATAAGGATAATTTCAATTAAATAGACTACCTGGGTCGTTTTATTTCCAAGTGTCTGTGCCTTATAGACCGAGACATTCAATCTCATTAGTACCTGAGAGCATACCTACTTCAATGCAAGCTGAATGATTTATTTTATTATAATTTTATTAAACCCTTAAACCAGACTGCTTGTGATGTTCTTTCTCATTTGGTGTGCAAAGCCTCACATCCACTAAGTGATGACCTGTGTCCCCTTCACTACTTAACTACTTAACTAGTATTACTCCGAAGTTGCCAAACCCTGAAGTATAAAACTTTTTTTTGAGTTGTGTGTTCAATCTTTCAGCTTCAATCAAATGAACTGCACAAAAAGAGTCTTTGAAAGACCATCTAATTACCAGTTGTAAAACAGTTGTAACTTATGATAGAGTACTTTGAACTTAATAACCATGAAAACAAGTTTGCATAACAGATTCTACAAACCTACTTGAGTCTGAAACTGGGTGCTTGCAAAAACAAGCTAATGCCTTAAGTGACACAATGATTCCCAAGCATGAGTTGCATTTAACAAGAAGCTTTACATAAAAGTAGAGTACGGAAGTTTCTGTGGTTGGATAAAACTGTTTCAAGAAGCAAGTAAAGTGGATTCTGCACAGTTCCTCAAAACTACATATCTTGAAATGCAACTGTGCAGCAAAATCTGATTACAACTAGGATCCCATCTGCAGTACATAAATCCATGAATCATGCACTAAAAATTAAAGTGGGAGGTTTTTTGAGTTTTTTTTTTTTTTTTGCAGGGGGAAGTCCCCGTACACCTCCGCATCCTCCCTCTATGTCTGCGATTGCCCCATTGCTCTTGTACGCTGATACTAGAATGTTTATTCTCCAGTCATATGGGATACCCATCTCTCTCCATACTGCTATATGTACTGTCTGGACCCTTTTCCCCCCTAACTCACACAACATCTTGATCATATCTGCCGTGACCTCATCTAAGCATGCTGCTTTCCCTGATTTAATTTTCTTTACTGGTGTTCCAAATTCTTCTGGATGTGTCCCATTTTTTTCTGGGGCAGTACAGCTTCTGTGGGTCTTCATTCAGATGCTGCTCTATGTACTCCTTCCATCTACCTTTGATGCCCTGTGGCCAGCATGTTATTGGCATACCTTAGGAAGGGCGCATGCCCTGCGGAATTTCTGCATTCCATCATCCGTTTTCATTCCGTATGTTAGTTCCATACCTACAGCTCTAACACATATGTCTTCTACAGTCCTCACATATGCATGCTGGTTTGAGGAGCTGCCATCCTCCTTTAAGTCTATCTATTTCCTTTCCTTCCTAAGGTGGTAGAGCCCTGAGTATTTCCGTGAACTATGTTGCCTTCTGCCAAGTCAACGTTCAGGTCATCCCAGTCTCTGTTGACCTTAGAACCTTCTCTGTCCACAGCTTGTAGCTGATTGTGGCAGCCAGTGGTTTATGCTCCTGGGTGCCTGTTTCACTGGGGATGACTTTGCAATCATTGATTCTACGCTGTTGCACTTTCCTTACTAGGAGGAAGGCTACCTGAGTTGCATGTTGGCCACTCTTGTATGTCATCTTGTGACTGTCTGTTTTACTGAATCATGCATTGGCCACCATCAAGTTGTTTGCAAACAGAAGTCTAGAATGGTCTCTCCTCCTTTATTCCTTTTGCCCCACCCATGTAGACCCAGGCAGTCAACCTATCCTTTTCTCTCTGGCCCAATATGTGCATTCAGGTTACCCATTATCACCACCAACTTATAGTGCCCTTCTTTACCCAGTAAGTCCTGCAACTGCCTCCCAAATGCATTCTTTTCTTTACTATCATAACCCTGTTGTGGGGCTTAGGCTGAAATTATGAATACTGGCCTATCCTTAAACTGGAGTCTCATTGCCATGAGTCTGTCACTAATTCTAGTGACACCCCCCCTTCTGAAGTCTCTCCCTCACCACAATTCCCACACAGTTTCTAGCCTGTCCTCCTCCTGAGTAGTAGACTCTGAGTCCCAAGCCAAATGGCTTTTCTGCACTGCCCTTCCATCTTGTGTCCAGATACAGATGATGACCAACTTTCCCCTTACCATCATGTCATCCACTTCTAAGCACTGCCCAGTCAGTGAATTTCTGTTGGGTATAGCAATCTTTAGCTCACGTTTGGCAGGTTGATTGTTTTTACATCCGTCTCTCAACAGTACTATCCCAGGAAACTCAAGCTGGGCAACTGGACAATAGCTGGTCAGTAGCTTATTGATCCAGGGATGCTGGCCTTTATGGGGGCATGCATTGGCCCCTCCCACTGTTAGCATGGGTCTCTGTCATCGGTTGGAGTAGTCCTCAACCCACTTATCACCAGCTAAAACACCACGCCCATTTTTGGTGACATCAGTCGATTTGACACATTCACCCATAATCAATTTTTACACTGCTGAATAGTGCACAGTCTTATCTAGAGGATACTGCAAACAACAGTTGATGCCCAAAGTGATTGGTCTGTACACCTCTTCCCCCAGTAAGGAACATTGAGAATATGTCCTGCTTTCCACAACTCATGTTTTTTCTGTAGAATCCCACAGAGATACAGGGAGAACATGCAAAATGCTCAGAAGCATTTGCCAGAAGTGAGGATTAAACCTTTTACCCTGCACAACAGAGGTGAAAATCTTAACCCTTATACCAGCTGTGCTACATGTCAAAAAGCTAAAAATGCTGGTTATCAGATATCTCTTTGAGCTAACTAGCTTAAAATAGGTTAAAATAGCAGCAGAAGGTCTGAGAACTGAAATAGGGAAATTCAATTGTGCTATTCAGTTCTGTAAATCCTCTCTTGTCTTCCGGGAAGGTAGTTCACAATGTCTCCTGTATTTTACTGAGAAATGAGATGACAAGCAACTCCTCAACAATGATGACGTAATACATCATTAACACTGCTGAGTAATGTGCCTTTTTTTGTCACAGGACATTTCTGAGGCAATCTGTTTTGTACAGAAGGCTAGTGATTACTTTGTTTTCCATCTGCTCAGTGACCATAATATTAATTGTGATAACCCAGACCTGTTTTTAATTTCAGTATCTATGCTATTCTGACTAATGGACCTGCATACTTCCATTAAGCAGCAGTCAGTATGGATTCCTTTCACCTGGCAGCAGGTGCATTGAATGCCACTGCTACCTCTGTAATGTTTCTAAATGTATTTATCTAGGAAGGGGTTATATTATATTGTTATTTCTTGGTGTTGATTGGATAAGTGTACTGCTTACTTTTTGTTCTTATGGAGTCTGCTACATGTGCTCAAGACATATTTGCTTGAGAGACACATCTTCGCTTTCACTTGCTCGTTGCTCTAAGTCCTACTAACCCGTCTCTCATAAAGTTAACTATCCCTACCACAGCCTTTATCCTAACCCTAAAAACTCCTACCCAGTGCGTAATGCTAATATCCCCTAAGCTTAAAATCCCTGTTCACTCTTTAACCCTAAAGTCCCGATCACTCCCTAAACCTAAATGTCCCATTCCCCATTCCAGATCAATCCCTAAACCTAAAATCCCCCATAGCGTTCCCTAACCCTAAAGTCCCTCTTGCTCCGTAAACATAAAATTCCCTTTCCCCCTCACTAATCCTAAGTCCTCTGCTCCACTCATTGTCTTCCCTCCCTAAACCTAAAAGCACCATCCCTGCTCCACTTCCCCACTTACCTGGCTCATGACAAGCATTTGTTTGCATTCGTCTCATACGATGTAAGCAGATGGTGTGGTATCTGCATCGTTGAATTCACATTCCACTTTGAGTGTGAGTAGCTGGTCGGACAGGTTTACAGCATTTTGGGTCCCTGGTTAGGAGTTTGTGTAAGCTGGGGCTCGAGCTGCTATAGAACAATTTGTTAAGTCTAGTAGAGATGCAAGTGGAGATGTATATGGGTGTGAGTTTAGATTATTGGGCTTTTATGTATTGTTTGTAAGTTAATTAAAGGATTGGCCAAATGAGTATGCCCATGCGTAAATCCAGGCTAGGTCCTGTCATCTACAACACATCCTACACTTAGACAAGTTATGGTTGTGGCATCCCTTTTCATGGATATTCTATATCTGCACCCTGAAAGCAAGTATCATCCTCAGACCTCTAGAAACTTAATGAACTGAGCAACTGTACATAGACAGTGAAAAAAAATGCACACATGAAATGTTGGGAAAAGTCTGTATACCCAGATATGTATATCACGGCACAAACTTTTAAAGCATCT
This sequence comes from Protopterus annectens, assembly GCF_019279795.1. Lineage (NCBI taxonomy): Eukaryota > Metazoa > Chordata > Ceratodontiformes > Protopteridae > Protopterus > Protopterus annectens. The sequence goes on from NC_056748.1 coordinate 1,157,193,498, forward strand.
GATGTTCTATTTTTTCACTGTGGAGCTTTTCTCCCCGGGCCTCCCTGAAAATGGACATGTATCCAGTCGGACCATCCCGGTCAACAAATGTAAAATAAAATAAAATAAATAAATAAATAAATAAATATTCAAATATCAGTGTGAGTTTTACATTTTCTCTCTTAAATATAGATCTGTTGTCATTTTGTATTATTTATATATGTATTTATGTGTGTATGCATTTATATATTTTTATTTTACTTTTCTGGTCAGTATAATTTGGGATTTATAGTATTACCCTGTGTGATTTCTGTGCCATTCAAGTGTACTTTTTGTGGAAGGGAAGCCACGGCAAACAGTTTTTCAATTTATTGTTATTAGGACTTTCAGATATGGTTACTTTTACATCTCATTTCTTCATTCTCTTCTTATTAAGGGACAATATTGTTGTTGCAACAACTATTCCATCTCCTCGCTGAGACCACTATACTATTCCTCTCTTTGCAAGAGTTTCTACTTAGGAAGACAGCCTGTTACCTTACAAAATGTAATGTGAGGATTTGCAAACAGAATGCAATACAAGCTGTTTTCTGTATGAGCTAAGAAACTGTATTACAATGTTGTGCAGATCTCATAAACACAAGTCTGCTAAGCAACCATCTCTGCCCAGAGTTTGACCTCCATGTGCAGGGTATTACAATACTACAAGCTCTAGCAAAGTTACCCAGGAAGACCATGTTATTCTTGGAGATATTTTCACTTCAGTGAACACAAACAAGATTCACAATCTTCCCTTCTGGGTATCAAAAGGCAGGTCCCTTAAAAAAAGTGTTTATTAGGAACAGTTTCAACTTTAAGCAAACATTTTCTTAATTTATTTCTGCCACAGAAAGGCTGATAACCCCTCTCTTTATAGCCTATCAAAGCTGTTATAGATGAAGCAATGTAAGTGTGTAATTGGCTTTAGGGCATTTCATATTCACCCTTATGTTAAAAGAGCAGCAGAATGTGGGGTGCATTCACCCCTAAACACAGTAGTATATGCTCCAATACTGAAACTATAGTCAATGTATCATGACGGAGATATTGAATTTCTGAGGTGCCATCTTTCAGATTAGGCATTAAAACGATGTCTCCTCTATTTGTTCCGCTGCTGCTTTAGGTGAATGTTAAAATACAGAATTTATTCTCTCATCAAAAATTAGGTGATTTGGGTCGCACAGTTAAGCTGCAGTTAGTTTTGTTGCCTCAGAATTCTTGAACCTTGGGTTTGGTTCTTGCTTGGCATATCTCCTTTATGGAGTCAGCATGTCTTCCCTTTGTCCGAGCAAGTTTTCATCATGTGCTTCCCACATCCCAAAGATATACCATTTGGTTTGTTACCGATCTTCTAAATAAAACTCTTCATAGGCGCGCAAGCATGTGTGTGTGTGTGTGTGTGTGTGTGTGTGTGTGTGTGTGTGTGTGTGTGTGTGTGTGTGTGTGTATCTTTGCTGCAGTAGACTTTTGTGTTCTCTCTCACAAGGCTTTATTTTCTGAGATAGGCTGCATCTCCCCCCACCCCACCTGCATCCATGAGTAGTTCAATGTGGGTATCCAAGACTGAATGAAGAAAGGAAGGAAGGAGTGGGAAGGTGATTTCCAGAGTTTCTCAGACAAACACCTGTTAAAGACTATACATATTTCCTTGTTCTACCATGAAGTTATAGGTTCAGAAGAACCTACCAAGTTAAAAAAATAAATGAAAGTATGAACCCCCAGGTTTCCAAGCAACAAAGGCATAAATAAAACAATCCGATTCAAAACCTCTTAGAGCAGGGATCTATTCAGCCACTTTCAACCAAGAATGCAGGCACAGGGTTTTACTTAATACTCTTCCTTGTTCCCAGAAAACAGGGATCTTGGAGAAAGTACAGTTGTGCACACTTACCATAAATGTAGATGTAGTGTATTCAGTGTTGCAGTCATCACATTTGGGGTTATCGGCCTGCAGGTAGTCCTCAGCCAGCCTGAATACCAGAGTCTTCAGATTTCTGCATCGGATACTGTCTCTTCTTCCATGACGTCAGGTCATCGGGGTATAAAACATGCAGCCAACACCATTACATCAGTTTTTCTTGCCCCAGATGTCAGGTGCCCCTACAATAGGAAGCAATTATATGGTATGGAATGCCCCCAACAAAAAGCAAATTCACATGGTATAATATATGCCAAACAAGAAGGAAAGGTAGAGCCAAGAGAAGTCAGGGGGCTGGAGGGAGGATAACCAGGACTGCAACAGTGAATATACTCGAACATCTACATTTATGGTAACTGTACACAACTGTACTATGTTCTTCGCGTTTCACTGTTGCAATCATCACATTTGGGTAGATTCCCAAAGCCTAGGAAGGGTGGAGGCAGTTAAAGAGCATTAGGGCTAGCAATCAGGCCCTGTAATACTGCTGTGGCAAATCCAGCTCTGGATTTAGAAAAGATAGGCAGGTGGTAATGCTTAGTGAAAGTATGTACAGAGCTCCAGGTAGCAGCTTCCAGGATGCCCCTGGTAGGGACTCCTCTGAGAAATGGCATAGAGGTAGATGCAGCCCTGGTGGAATGTGATCTTATCCCCTGTGGGGTAGGTTTTCCATGGTGCTTGTAGCAGAAATGGATGCAATGAGCTATCCATGTGGAAATGGTTTGATTTGAAATGGCCTTTCCCTCTGCCCCTGCAGCAAAGCTAACTAGCAGCTAGTCAGAATTTCTGAGAGGCTTAGTTCTGTCCAAATAGAATCTAAGCTGTCTATGCACGTCCAGAGAATGCAGTATCCTTTCCCCCTTATTTTGAAGATTAGGGGAAAAAGTAGGCAAATGAATGGACTGGTTTAAAGCCACACTAGACACCACCTTGGGCATAAAGGATGAGTTAGTTCTGAGGGAAACCCTATCAGCATGGAAGATAATGAAGGGTTCCACTGCCATGAGGGCCTGCAGTTCAGACACTCTTCTTGCTGAAGTGATGGCTAGAAGTAAGGCTGTTTTCCAAGAAAAGAATTTCAACTCTGCTGTAGCAGCTGGTTCAAAGGGGGGAAGAGTGAGTTTTTCCAATACAAAGTTAAGTTCCCAGGCTGGAGTGGGAGCTCTCCTGGGGGGGTGGTCTTACATTTTTGGCCCCTCTAAAGAATTGTTTTAGCAGGGGATGACAGAAGAGGGGTGGCTCATTATTATAATGTGCTGAAATGGCAGAGGCATGAATCTTAATTGAAGAGAAAGATAGGCCCTTGTGGAGCATTTCTGTTAAATAATCTAGAATATGAGGTAAGCTGGGCAGCGTTGTGCCCATCCCCTGAGCCTGGCTCCAGGAACAGTATCTTTTCCACTTTTCTGAATAGGATTTTCTAGTACTAGGCCTCATTGCCTCAAGAATGACATCCAGCACCTGCTTACTGAAGGTTGCTAGAGGTGAGCTCAGGGAATTAGCCAGGCTGCAAGGTTCAGGGTTTGAAGCTGAGGGTGCAGAATCTGGCCCACCTGCTGGGACAGCAGGGAAGGGGTCTGAGGCAGGTGCCATGGTTGTAGCATTGTCAGACTGCACAAAAGGGGAGTACCAGTGCTGGCATGGCCAGTTTGGGGCAATCAGGCTTGTCCTGTTTGATCTTTGGTAGTACCTTCGAAAAGAGAGGCAGAGGGGAAAAGGCATAAATTGAGAGGCTTTTCCAGGTAAAGGACAGGGCATCCACTTTCCAAGCTTGTCTGTGGGGAGTTCTGGTGCAGAATTTGTTCAATTGGTAGTTCTGAGGGGAGGCAAACAGGTCTTCCTCTGGTGTCCCCCATTTGTTCCTCAAGAGCTTGAATATTTTGGGTTCCAGTTTCCATTTGTGTGGGTCCATGAGATTTCTGCTTAAGTCGTCTGCCAGTGAATTTAGTTTGCCTGGCAGGAATTGAGCTTGCAGGTTCACTTGGTAGCTTAAGACTGTGTCCCACAGAGCCATGGCTAGTCTGCAGAGTTGGTAGGAATGGGCTCCCCCCTGCTTGTTTATGTACCACATAACTGTGGTGTTGTCTGTCTTTACCAATAGTTGTCCTGGAAGAATAAGGTCTCTAAAGGCTGTCAGAGCATTTTGTACAGCTAACATTTCTTTTTGACTGATATGCAGCTGCATCTGTTTTGGGTTCCATTTGCCCTGAATGCACTGCCCTGCCATGTGCCCCCCCCCATGCATAGTCTGATGCGTCTGTTATTAGGGTTTGAGCTGCGGGGGTAGAGTGAAAGGGAGTCCCTTGTTGTGGTAGCAGGCCTCTGCCTACCAAAGGAACTCTTCCCTTAGGCAAGGAATGATAGGAATCATTGTTTCCAGGTCCTGAGAATGTTGACACCATAGACGTTTTAGATACCATTGAAGTTTCCTCATATGCAGTCTTGCATATGGAATTAACAGAATACAAGAGGACATGAACCCCAGGGCTTGCAGGATTTCCTTGCAGATAGCTGTGTTTTTGTGGCCAGTAGGTTGAAGTAGGTTGTCAAATAAACTTGTTTCTCTGGAGTGAGGAATGCCATCTAGGAAGTTGTGTTCAAGCTTGCTCCCAGGAATATAATCTGTTGGCAGTATACTAGGTGTGATTTCTTCTTGTTGATGGTGTACCCCAGTGAGGTTAGAAGTCTCTTTACAAATGCCAAGTGTTGTAATAGTAAGTCCTGACTTCCTGCCTGAATCAAGCAATCATCCAAGTATGGGTAAATCTGAATATTTCTCTGCCTGCAAAATGCAATGGCTGGAGCTAGGCACTTTGTGAATACCCTGGGCACAGTAGATAAGCCAAAGGGAAGTGCAGAGAACTGATAGTGCATGGAGCTCTGAAACGTACATATCGTCTGCAGGATTCCCTTGTTGGGATGTGCAGGTAAGCTTCTTTTAAGTCTAGGGTTGCCAGCCAGGCATCCTTGGCTAGCATAGGAAGAAGCTGTTGAAGAGTCAGCATTTTGAATTTTGGAACCACCAGAAAGGTGTTGAGAATAGACAGGTCCAGTATAGGACGCCAGGAGTTTTCTTTTCTGGGAACCAGGAACAGTCTTGAATAAAAACCTTGTCCCCTTTGTTCTGCTGAGGCAGGTTGAATAGCCCTGATACTGAGAAGACAGAGCACTTGTTTTTGAGCCTCCACCCACTGATTTGGGGGGAGGTCTGGCCATCCACTTGGGGTTGGGAGTGAGTGGAAGTGGAATCTGTATCCTAGGAAAACTAGGTTTAAAATCCATTTGTGCTGGACAATGAGTTCCCAGTTTTTGCATGCAGGTCGAGCTTTCCTCCTAAGGGTGCAGGCAGTTGAGCAGGGCTTGGAATAATTAAGGATAAGTCATTGTGCCATTTTTCCATAGAGGGGTGGCTTACTACTCCCTGCTTTGGAAGTGGGAGCCCCCCATTGCTTAGAAATGTGCATAGCCTGAGACTGAATTCTTGGTGGTCTGCTGCTCATGGGTTTGGACTGAGAAGGCCTGGAAGGGACTGGAAAGGACCATTTCTTTGAAGGCCAATGCCTACTGAATCTAGGAGGCTGTACTTGTAAGAAATCTTTAATAGTTTGCATAGATTTAGCTTTTTCCTCCATCCTTTTGAGGACTTCTTCTACTTTGTTACCAAAAAGGTGGTCTTGGTTTAAGGGTGCATCCAGTAATTTAGCTTTAACATGATCTGGCAAGTTTTGTTCCTTAAGCCAAGCATGCCTTCTAAGTACAGACCCAGTGACAGCAGCCCTGCAAGATGCTTCTAAAGCATCAAAACCACATTGCAAAGTATGTTTACCAACTTGTTCAGCAGAATGCATTAACTCTTGCAAATCTTTGTGCTCAGCACAGTCAGGAATCAACATCATTTTCTGTTTAAGTAGTCCCATAATATGCTGCTGATACTATAACATATGAAACTGGCAATTTAAAGCCCTAATGGCCAAAGTGTATACCTTCTTACCCCATCTGTCTAAAGCTCTAGAGTCCCTATCAGAAGGGGTAGGATTTTTGGCAGTAGTAGCCTTAATGACTTTTGACCCTTGGGAAATGGTCTCTGGATCTACAGTAGGATTCTTGAAGAGGAATTTGTGAGAGTCAGGTACTCTGTAATACCTGTCCGGTTTCCTGGGAGCTGGAGGCAAAGTGTCTGGGGTAAGGCTGGATTCCAAGAAAACATCATCTACAATCTCCAAAATAGGAGGGATAGCTAGATGCCTGTGTTGAGGCAGGAGTAACATTTCCCTAAGTCTCTTTTTGGACTCAGAATAGTCCTGGCTTTCCCAGTGGAAATGCTCCCTAAGGGTATGCAAGGTTTCACCAAAAGAAAAATCTTCTGGAGGGAAAGCAGAGGGAATGGAATCCTCTACACCAGAATCCTCATAAGTAGATAAGGGCAAATCCTGGTAATCAGAAGGAACAGAAATATCAGATTCCTGATCAGAAGAATCAGAAAGAAAATCAGTTCTAGGTCTCAGAGGGGGAAGGCTGGCTTCCCCTAATTAAGGTAATAAGGTCTTCAGCTATTCTAATAATTTGTTTTAGAGGCATATGGGCCTGAGAATGCATTTTGGTTGTCAGTTTTCTAGGCGTAGTGTGAGCTTTAGGCCTGAGGAATTCGGTATTCTTAGCTTGAAACGAAGTCGTCGGTTTAATATGGAAATCAGTAGGCCTGAATACACTCTCAGAAGCCAGTGCCTGCATAGCGGCTCCGGACCCATCCAAGGTAGAGACATCCACAAGTTCCATAGTCGAAGAAGCATCTTGCGGCATACCGGACTCTGAATGGGTCTCAGTAGAAGCCTGCGAAACTGTAGTAGCAGGTATCAGGGGCTGCAAAAGGACCTCAATGAGTACAGGCGGACTGGCAACTAGCTTATCGGAAGCGTCGTTGGCAGTTTTGGACCCATGTGGTCTGTATCTGTCTTTATCCTTACATTTTTTCAGAAGATCGGTAGTCAGATGGCTTAACAAAGCCATTTCGGAGTACGGAGATCGAGAACGAAAGTACTTAGCTACAAAAATAGCCAGACAATGAATAGTTTGGGCATCGAACAAGGCACAAAACCAACAGCGAGGGAAGTCGTGGTCTGGGCCTAAACAGGTGATGCAGTAAGAATGAAAATCTCTGTGAGGTATTTGCTTTCCACAGGCAAGACAATTGTTAATTTTTTTCTGACATCGGTTAGAACAAGAAAAAAGGATCCCCAATGGGTACTTATTTTTTTAAGACTTCGGGTCTGAAACTCGAAAAAGAAAATTTCAGGAGTCGGCCGACGGACACTTGCGAACTGCTTCTGCTTTGAGCACCGCACGGCAAGAAAGACTGATGTAATGGTGTCAGCTGCATGTTTTATACCCCTGATGACCTGACGTCAGCCACAGCATCTGACGCAGAAATCCGAAGACTCTGGTATTCAGGCCGGCTGAGGGCTACCTGCAGGCAAATAACCCCAAATGTGATGACTGCAACAGTGAAACACAAAGAACATCCATTTTAGGCCTTTCCAAACTGAGCAAATTTCTAGTGGTCCCCAAATTCAAGATGGTTACTTTGCAAAAATTGCCTCCTCCACTTATAATCAGGGCATAGATAATGATTCCACACTTAAAAGCACCTGCCTTCATATTCCTAATGCATGGAAGGTTTCTCTGTTTTTGTGTCATACCATTCAGTTTATCTACTGCACCCACAGCCTTTACCAAATGTCTGGCAGCTATCCATTGCTTTTTGCAGGACAAAATGGGTTGACATTTACCCTTTTTTGGTTGACTACCTGAACCATGCAGCACCCCTGGTGGAGCTCCAAAAAGCAATGCCGATTACTATTGAATGGTTCCAGAAGGTAGGATTAACCCTAAATATGCAAAAATAATACGTGTCCTGCCACATGGGGCATCTTCCCTGCATAAGTGCTAGACTCTGTTCAACAGAAAGCTGTTATGCCTGAGTAAAGATCTGCACCATAACCTCTTACTTTCAACAGATCTGCAACCTTGAATCCATTTCTGCTAGGACATATGGTATCCTGCATCCCAATGGTTCTCCTGGCAAAACTGCATACGAGAAAGTTACATTGATGCCTAAAGAACTGCTGAGAAGAGCACAAACAACCTTTAGACACATCTATCCCCCTCCTGCCCAGCTTAAAAAGGGAGATTTTATGGTGGGAATGAAACATTTAAAAAATGCAGGAATACTTTTCATAACTCAGGAAGCCTACCACATCTTGACCACAGACAGTGTATATCTAGCATGGAGTGCACACTGAGCAAATCTAAGAATGCAAGAAACGTGGGGCACAGGCATGGCAGGACGACACATTGGTATAAAAGTAATGAAGGCTGTCACTGAGGCCATCAGAGCTTTCAAAGATCTCCTAACATCAAGGCCTTTGCATTTCCTGGAAAACAAGTCCAGAGTCATGTGGTGCATAAACAAACAGGGAGGGGCCTACTCTTACCTCCTCTGCAGGCTAGTCATGGATATCCATTACCTGGCTTAGGAGCGCAGCTGATTTCCATCATTTCTTACATTTCTGGACAACAGAATCTCCGGGCAGATGACCTAAACAGGACCCTCTTAGATCCAAATGAGTAGACATTGAAAAGAAGGATATTTTTCATCTTTATGCACCTGTTGGATGTGCCAGAAGTGGATCTGTTTGTGTCCACCCACACCAGATGACTGACAAAGGTCTGCACTAGAGCCCCCGGTACTGTACTAGGGTCCCTCAGATAGGTGCATGGAAGAAGGACACCATTTTTCCTTCCCTTTACTATTCCTTATGCCCAGGGTACTACAGAAAGTCAGAGAAGACGGGCCATGTATGACCATGATTGCACCTTACTAGCCTAGACAGCACTGATTTTCCCAAATGTTAGCTCTTGTTAGGAGGAACTCAAGCCGCCACCTTTGTTTGTGCATCTGCTCTTACAGAGCAAAGGCTCTGTCATCCAAATCTCCAGCACTGAACATAAACGCACCGATGAAGATTTAAAAAACTGAAAGTAAAAAAATAGTGGGAATTCAGAAGCCAGATACCTAAAACATTGCTATGTCCTTAAGAGATCATTTGCATATGTCACATGGGACTCCACTACAGAACGTTTTAGGTATTACACAAGGTAGTCTAGATTTGGCTTACAGACACATACACACACACACACACACACACACACACACACACACACACACACACACACACACACACACACACACACATCTATATATGTACATATATAGGATCTATTTGATTACTTGATATCAAGGAACACTTGCATGCAAGACATCAAAGAACAAACCGCTGAAGCCAAAGAGTTCTAGCAAACCTATTCCCTAAATCTCAAAGCAAAAAAATCACTGTACTCCTACACCCCACAACTTTAAATATACAAACTCTGAGACAGCTAGATATATAGTTATACATAAAAACATAAATACAACTCAAACTGATAAACATTTTATTATGATTAACTGTTTTCTGAGGGGGAAATCATGATTAATGTAATGGGATTAAACAGTGGATTTTTTCTTTTATCCTTTTTATTTATTACTAGCGTTTAAGTGACATGGTTAAACCCATATATGTTTTATTTATATTCTTTTCAAAATTTACAAAGTAGCATTAGTAGTCCCTGGCAATGTGACATAGAGGCATTAAGCCGTGACTACATCTCAGGTGACCCTTGTTTAATTATCAGCACGAGAACAGGAGAGGATGGTTGGGTAGTATGAGACTGAGTGGTCAGTGCTAACTTCCAGGAGGGGTGGGAAGTGGAATAGCTTGCCACATTGGTGATATTTACTAGATTACAAGTAATTGCCCATGCAAGAGGCCAGGGGATGAGCTTGCTGTTAAGTGCCACACCAACATCGTGACACTTAACAGCACACTTGTTCCCTGACCTCTTGCAAGGTGACACTTAGCAGTAAGCTTGTGCCCATACAAGAGGTCAGGGCACAAGCTTACTGTTAAGTGTCACCCTGTTGGGGGTGATAGGCCTAGGCAGCCATTCCAAGTTGGTCAGCTGTGTACTGAGAGGGGTGATGTAGGATGGCGTGTGGAACCCCATGAGGCAAGTGCACTGGTCTGCTGCCAAATGCCTGACACTTTCCCCCAGAGAAACAAATGCACTTTAAATGGGAATAAATGAGGCGGTGTGCTGCCAGTTTGGTGATTCCTTCTTCTTGCCCCTGGGGAAAAGAATGAGCCAATAGGGTGCAGGTAGGGAGCCATGAGCAATAACCTGGAAAGGGATTAAAAAAATCATTAGTTTAATGTTGATTATACCACTGGTTTATATATATCTTTGTGTGTGTCATAACAAAACAGGCAACTGGAAAGGCTACAATAATTTTTAAGCTAAAAAATTAAAGGTCTTAAATCCTTAAACTATCTCACAAGTTTATCACATCTTTCCTTATTATCAGTAGGCTACCAGCTGCACAGAGGTGACCTGTGTCTTGCTTTTTTGAGCCAATAAAAATCCAAGCTTCCTTGACCTCCTGTTTGTTCAAAAAACTGGTGCCTCTACAAACACTCTCTCTAGGGCCCTAAATTTAGACCAACAAACAAACAATCAAGACTCAATGGAGAGACAGGTTCCTAAATGCACATGTTCCTAGCCTATGGAATAAGTTACCATAGGTCATCAAATTAATATGCTATTAACCTTTAAGGCCAGTTGTGATGACTGGATGAGAAGACAAATTTACGCCAACATGATCATGTATGGCCCTGCTTCATTTGGGAGGTGGGAAATATTAAGTTCTCATAACAGGTGGTGACAGCTTTTAAGTATGTATGGTTCGTGTGATCAATTGTCCAGTATTGTTCCCACCTTAAAGATGTTACAAGGTTGTGTCACAGCCAAACAAGTGGACAGTTTCCTGCACTGATAAAGGGTTCCTGTGCTGACATCAGAATCGATTCTAGTGTATATCTGCACACTAGTGAATCATCTCATCCATTGTTCAGTGAGGAATCACCACTCCAGTGGGCATAATATGCTTTAAACCCTTTACCAGTATTTGACACCAAAAAAAAAAAAATGACTTATGTAAGAAAAAGATAAACTAATACGTATCACTGAAAGTATATACTTGCTTCAGTTTGACCCAAACTTGGATACATTCCTGATGTATCACTGACCGAGATCACCCAGAAGAGCGTTAGAAATGAATCACAAATTACAACTGGGATATGAGTAAAAAATCTTTCAAAATGTTTCGGAACTTCCGATGTACTTTAGTGCTTGTACTGCTCTGGTTGAGAGACTTTTGCAAACTATAAAACTATTTTTCTTCATTCAAACAGGTTTGGGCATGAATGCCTAACTCAGATGAGTTTGTTTCTCCCTCTGTCTCTCTTGTTTTCTTTTTTTTATCTCAAAGTGCTGTTTTATGAAACCATAGACCCCATGAGTATAATTCCAATATAGCCGCTATTGTTTTAGTTATTTATAAGGTATATGAAAGCACTAGTTATAAAGAAAGGTTTCTGTAATACAGACATTTTTTAATATAAATACATTGCAGTGCTGACATATATTGTCATTGTTACAGATATCTGCAGCAGTATAAACAAAGATTTTGACATATTTGCTGCTATGGTGACCAGCAATACTTGCTGCAATCAATAACCTCTTTATTCCTTTGATCGTCATCCTAATGACTGCTGGCATCTTTAAGTAGCTCTGCTAAAATATTCATGCCATTCTGTTAAAAGGGTGCCCTACGTAATCATTTAAGGTGATACAGTATCACTTATACCAGCCACTCTTAAAATCTATATGTAGTATTCCTCTTCTATGGGTTGTTTTTTTGTTTGGTTTGGTTCGTTGGTTGATTGTTGTTTTTTCAGTGACAGATTTGGACATAGTGCTATAGTAATAGTATAAGCACATTAAGCTTGATATAATTACTAATACGGATGGGTAGATTATTTATTTACAGCAGTATTCATTATGTGAAAAAGTGCTAATAACCTTTATTTCAACTATTGGCATTGAGGTTCTTTCATACTGATGCAGCAAGATTGATATATTCCATTTTTTTTTTGTAAATAGACTGAGTTTTGTACAATGACAGCCCCAAGACCTCACAGCACACACTGTGAAGGCCACCAGATTTGTCTGGGAGCTTTTCATATGATGTTTCACACCCTTTCTAAATATACACGGCATACTCTGGTGTGGCATTTTTGTTCCCTTAAAAAGACCTGTATCAAATGTTACAACTGTGCCTCTTTGGCGTCACTATAGACATTTTTTCAGCAATGAGTAAGGAATTATTTCAAATATGTCCATTCCATTATAGGTTCACAGGTTCATAGGTAGGTACTAGGCTATTGGCCCTAGAGCCTATATAAGCCTAGCCAAATGGTACCCAGGCTTTTGCCACCCAAGAAAATTATTGTCCTGTTCCCCTGTCAAGCAGAGCTACAGAAGTGATCCCCGGGGTGAATTTCCTATCTCCCATCCAATCATCAAGATTTTTCTTGAAGAGTGCTAATGAGAAGCTTTGTTTGATATAGATAGGTAGTTTGTTCCAGAGTATGAGAAGTCTCTGAGACAGGAATCTATCCCTCTGGCATGTCCTGTTTATTGTGGTGACAAGGTTTAGGTCCCTAGAGCGTGTAGCTCAGAGGGATTGGGATTTCTTTATGTGGAGCATGTCCAACAGCTCTGGGTTTGACATAGCTTTGTATGTTAGGCAGAGATTGCTTTCGAGTAGGCGATATGCGACAGAGTAAAACTGGAGTTTTTTGAGATGGTCTGCGTAGGACATCTGTTTGAGGTATTTCTGTGTAGATGTCATATATTTTATTTGCATCCATTAGGAAATATACTTCAAAACCCCTTTGTTGTGTTCTTAAACCTAGCATCCCCCTTGCTGTCCACACCCATATCAATTTGACCATAAAACTCCTTCCTTCTCCTCTTTCATTTGCAGTTGTCAGTAAGTACAAAAGTACCATGTTTTGAAGTCCCCCCTTTAAGCAGTTTAAAACTTTTAAAAAGAAACCACAAAAGAGCGAAAAACACCAACTGCAGAAACATAAAATCCAAGAATATTTAATACTCCAGCACCTCGGCTAAAGTACAGTTTTGTACCTACCATAAATGTAGATGTTAGAGTGTATACACTGCTGCAGTCATTACACTTGGGTTATCCTGCCATCAGGTGGTTCCCCAGTCAGCCTGAGTTCCAAAGTTTTGGTCCGGCGTCGGTTGCTGTCACCTCCTCCTTGACGCCAGGAATCCCAAAGCTGAGGTTGGGTGGCTGGTTCTAATAAGGCCCAGCACTGCAGTGGCAAAGCCAGCTCTAGATTTAAGAGTAAAGGCAGAGATGGCAATGCTTGAAGGAAGTATGCAGAGAACTCCATTGTGCTTGCTAAAAAAATTCTTGATAGGCACTCTGAGGAGGTAGGCAGTTGTAGTGTGGCCTGCCCTGGTGTGTGAGATCTAATGCTGTGGTATAGGTTTCCCATTATGTGTGTAGCAGAAACATATGCAATGTCCTATCCATTTTTAATAGTCTGTTTTTTCCATGGCTTTCCCTGTGCTCCCTGCAGCATATACCAGTAATTGCTCAGATTTTTTGAAAAAGCTTTGGTTTTGTCAGTAGTAGCTGTCGAACTGTGTGTGTATGTCCAATGCAGAGTCCTCTCCCATTATTTCTGTGTTTTGGGATAAGTGAATAGTTTGGTTTAGAGCCATTGAGCAGTTGCCACAAACCACCTTGATCTTGATGGATGAAAAAGAGAGACTGTGTCCCATCTCTCAATTAAATTGTAGTAGATTGAGAGGAATGTTTGGGAGAGGGTCAAGGCTGTGAGCCTGGTTCCGTCACAGAATCAATCTCTTCCATTTATAGGCTTCAGAATGACATCCATAACAGCTTTGGAGAGGGGCATTGCTTGCTTGACTAAGAATTTTTTCCAGCTGCAGGTAGTTTAAGGTCTGTAGCTGACTGTGAGTATGTTTGTTGTGCTGCTGAGTCAGCAGGGTGGAGATTTGGAGGCAATATCCAGTGTGGTTCTTAAATCATTACTGTGGTGTTGTCTGTTTTAGTAAAAGTTGTGAAGATGCCTTTGTTCTGTGGGCCACTTGCCCTGAATACATTTACTACCCCATGTGTGCTCCCAGGCCGGCTGGATGCATCTGTTGTGTGAAACTCCTGTTGAAGGCAAGGGAATTAGTGGTATAACTATTGAGTCAGTTGTCCTTGCTTGTCTGGCATGAGATAAGCCATCTGGGCCATTTGTGTTCAAGCTGGCACCCAGGAATATTCTCTCTTGTGAGGGAGTTTTTTTTGATTTTTTTTCGTTTACTGTTACCCCCAGCAAAAATAAAACTGTTTTACAAATGAATTTCGAACATCCAGGTATATGTGTTTAGAAGAGAAAGATCCAATGGACCTCCCAGGCTTGTTTTTTCTGGAACCAGAGAAAGAGTCTTGAATAAAATGATATTTTAGCATGTGAAACTGGCAATTTAAGGCTCTCATTGCTAGGTTGCAGACGATATATATACTTTCTTTCCCCTGTCTAATAATCTCTCTGTCTGTCGAGGGAACTGGGTTTTTTTTTTTTGCTGATGGCTTTTTAATAGTTTTGGAAATAGTTTTCAGGTCAGCAACAGGGCTTTTTATTTTATACAGAAATTTGAGAGAGAACTCTGTATCTGTAATTGGGTTTAATTGGGTTTAGGAGGTGGAGGAGGTAAGGAGTCAGGGTTTAATGTAGACATCATCATGGAAGTGCTCCTCATGGTATGTAATGTCTCCCCAAAGGAGTAGTCCCTAGGTGGAGAGGCTGATGGAATTGATTCCTCTCAGCATCAATCCACAAGGGGGTAAGGGATATCCTAGGTCTGAGGATGGATCAGGGTGATTAGGTCTTCGCCCAGTTTGAGCATTTGTTTTAGGGGCAAGCCTGTGTGCTGGAGAAATGCTGAATCTGTTTCTTTTTTTTTTACCCCTTAGACTTAGTAGAGTTTTTAAGTTTTAACTGGGTAGGTGAAGACAACCTCTCTGAGGCTGTGGATTGAAATAATGTCGGGCAAAATCAAACCGACATTTAATAGTAGCAGCTAAACCTAACAAAACCGACAACCAGGACAACCAGTGACGGTCTGGGCCTGGGCCTAGAAATGGAATAGGAAAGAAATGGAATTTTTTTCTGCCAAATGAATGGGCAAATCAAAACCCGGCGTTTAATAGTCTAATTAGTACATTGTTAAACACACACCACCAACAAAACCGTGAACCAGTGGTGGGCATGGAATAGGATAGGAATAAATAGGAGTGGAAATCCTTATGGAGGTATTTGCTTCCCACATGAAATACTTTTTACTAACTGCTTCTGCTTCAGGCACGCCTAAGGCAAGAAAGACAGAAGAAAATGGCTGCATCTTAAATACCTAATATACTGGCGTCAGGAGGAGGAGGGAGGAAGACAGCAACCGGCCGACCAAGACTTTGGAACTCAGGTCGACTGGAAGACGCCTGATGGCAGTGTAACACGATGAACATCAAGCCTTTTACAGAGTTAACATCACAGTAGTAAAAGTTACATTTAAATAACAAACATCATCTCTTTAATCGATTAAATAAAACAAATAAACATAAACTAATAATTAACACTTAATGCAGAAAAGCCTTCATAGGTTCATAGGTAGGTACTAGGCTATCGGCCCACGGGCCTACATAAGCCTAGCCAGCAAGGTTCCATAGCTTACGTCACCCAGTAAAGTTATTTTCCTGTGCCACTGTCCAGCAGAGACACAGAAGTGATCCCTGGGGTGTATTTCCTATTTCCCATCCACTCATCAAGAATTTTCTTGAAGAGTGCTAATAAAGAACTTTGCTTGACATAGATGGGTAGCTTGTTCCAGAGTACAGGAAATCTCTGGGACAGGAATCTATCCCTCCAGCGTGTCCTGTTTATTGTGGTGACAAGGTTTAGGTCCCTAGAGCGTGTAGCTCAGAGGGATTGGGATTTCCTTAGGTGTAGCATGTCCAACAGCTCTGGGTTTGACATAGCTTTATATGGTAGGCAGAGATCACCTTAGAGTAGGCAATATGCTATGGAGTAAAGCTGGAGTTTTTTGAGGTGGTCAGTGTAGGGCATTTATTCGAGGCCAGTAATCCTCTTTGTGAGGTACTTCTGTGGCCTTTCCAGCTGCCGCAGATGTCTTGTGAGGTACATTCCAAAAGGGGCATTGTACTCTATAATGGGTCTAATGAGTATGAGTAGAGGGGAACAATGACCTCTTTTTTCCAGGATGAGAACCCTTTTATGATGAGGTGTGCCATGTAGAAGGACTTCCTGACTACTGTGGCGATGTGACTATCAAAGGAGAGACTACTGTCCACCTGGGTCCCAAGGTCTCTTATCACGCAAGTTCTTCCACTCAAGTTCTTTGTTTAAACCATGAGGCACCAAAGTATCAAACTTTAAAATACAGACTGCTTCTTTATATAACAGTTTGTTTTTAAGTACAACATTATCCTTAACCAAAACTTGTTCTAAAATACATGCTTTCAAACTGGTACAAGACCCCAAGTGTACTGCATAAAAATGTGATGCCACAGGGCTATCCGAATTTTGATGCTTAATGTCTCTAACATGTTCTTGTACACTGATTTTAAACATTATTTTGGTTTCTCCTATATAGATGAACCCACAAGGGCATGAGAGACAATAAACCACTCCCTTGGACACACAGGAAAAAATACCCCTAGGCTGAAAAGAAATATTTATTTTATCAAAAGTCCTAACCACATGAATACAAATAGAGCATTTACCACAGGGAAATGTACCAACATTTTGTGGAGAAATAGTTACAATTTCAGTAGGTGTAAATAAAAAAATTATTCACAACCATGTATTTTATATTTCAGGCTCTCTTATAGGAGACAGTATAGGAGGCAGGTACATTCTTAACCCCAAACTTTCCCTTATGTAAGAATGGCCAGTAATATCTTAAGATATTTACTAACTCCACACTATAAATAGTATAAGTAGTGACAAAGTATATATTTTTATCACTAATATTCCCTGCACGACTCCCTATATCTATCTATTCACAGTCTTCATATCATCTGGAACATTACCCACACTGGTATCCCTTCTCAAGCACAACATTCCTTATACAAGAAATTAATAATTAATTCATTGCTATATCCCCTTTGTTTAAAGGCTATACAAGAATGCAAAATCTCTTTCTTGAGAGACTGAATGTTATTATACAGCCTATCTATTCTGATTAACTCATTATAAGGCAAAGCCTTTAAAATATGGGGGGGTGGCAGCTGTTACCATCTAGGAAATGAGTTACATCATCAACTTTTTTGTGAATCTTTGTAACAATCATATTGTCTGCAATATTTAATTCTAAATCTAAAAAAAAACAACAACAATACCTTTTTGTACACCATCAAATTGTAGACCAAAGCAGTTTTCCTGAAGAGAAGCTACAAAAGAATCCACTAGCCATGCACCGCCCTTACATAAAAAATTAAATCATCAATAAATCTATTATAAAAAACAACATACTTATTAAAAAACTCTAAGTTATAAAGAAACTCTAGCTCAAATAAACCCATTACCAAATTAGCATACATGGGTACAAAGGATGCACCCATTGCTGTACCTTGCATCTGTTGAGAGATGCAGTTGTTATATTCAAAGAAGTTATGGGTTAGACTAAAACATAACAATTCTATAACAAAAGTGCAAACCGGGCTAGTGCTAGAAAAAAATCTAAGAGCTTCAAGTCCCACCTGATGTGTAATACTCATATAAAGGCTCTTGACATCAAGAACCAACCAGAAAAAACCTTCTTGCCAAGCGATGGACTCAATATTTTTAGAAATTGAAAAGAGTCCCTTACATAAGAGTCGAAACCAACAACATACCTAAGAAATAAGTGTGAAGAAATAGACCCATATTATGTAAAAAAATAATTCCAGATGCCACAATTGGCCTTCCAGGATGGGGACAAACTTTCTTATGGATTTTTGGTAGGCAGTAAAATGTTGCCAAACAACTGCCTTCCACTTTAAATTTAACTTCCACATCTTGTTTGGAAAAGTAGCCAAGTCTGTAACCCTTATGTAACAAATCTTTAAAGCTGTCTATAGCTGCATAATATTCATGATCACTAGCCACACGATATACATTACTGTCAGAAAGATGATCCATACACACATTAAAATATTGCATGTAGTGCAACACAACTATTTTTTGACCGCTGTCTGAGGGCTTGATAACATGTCCCTCCTAGTACTAAGACATTATTGCAGTGCATTCCAGTCAGCCTTAGTCAAATTATAACACACTTTAGCCTTTTATTTTTTGAAAGGTATTCAGACTAACCTCAATAGCATAGTTTACCACAGATGAAAACTCTTGAATGGTATTATTAACAAAAGGGGGAATGAAGTTAGTACTATGTGGTACCTTGGAAGTATCTAAAAGACAACAGGCATTGACATCATCGCACAGTGGTGCAGCGGTTAGCATTGCCACCTCACAGCAAGAGGTTCTCCAGTTTGATTCTCGGCTGGGGTGCCTTCTGTGCGGAGTCTACATGTCCTCCCTGTGGTCGCGTGGGTTTCCTCTGGGTGCTCCGGTTTCCTCCCACATCCCAAAGACATGCAGTAGGTGGATTGGACACACTAAATTTGCCCTAAGCATGAGTGTGTGCATGTGTGTGCCTTCTGTGGAAGGTTGGGCGCCAGACTGGCAACTTGACACTGTAAAACTCCACTGCCATTCATGAGCGGACAGATGATCCGCTGTGGCGACTCCTAACCAGGAAAAGCCGAAAGAAGAAGAAGATGAATCCATTGATGAGTTAAATGAAAAAAAAATCACATTCCCCATCCTCTTCATCTGTGTCAAAGGAGGGGACATCCTCAGATGTGACACTTTTATTCTCTTAAGAAGACATGTATCAGATGTTAAAACTGTGCTTCTTTGGCGTCACTCTACACATTTTTTCAGCAACGAGTAAGGAATTATTTCAGATGTGACTATTCCATTACATCATATTTACTGCTAATAATGTTTGGATAGTAAAGACCATCATATATTTTATTTGCATCCATTAGAAAATATACTTCAAAACCTCTTTGTTATGTTCTTAAACTCAGTGTCCCTTTTGCTGTCCACACCCATATTAATTTGACCATAAATCTCCTTCCTTCTCCTCTTCTATTTGCAGTTGTCAGTAAGTACAAAAGTACCATGTTTTGAAGTCGCCCGCTTTAAGATATTTAAAAATGTTTAGCCTGCTATTGTATTCTATAGATACAATGGTAGCTAGATACTGAGTGCCCACCCGATGACCTTGTGCTGCTCTTTTAAACTTAGTAGTTATTTCCCTGCCCTTTCCGCAGATGACCTTTAGAAGGTGTTCCCAGGGTCATCTCATCTGCTGATGCCAGTGAAGAACAGAAGATCAAACTGGAAGGTCATCCCCTTAGACTACTAAAGCTTGAGTTGCCTTTTCTTTCATATCTTCCTCCTTGCTTAGTGGACAGTGCACTATCTAGAAATGTCAGCCATATTTTCCATCTGACTTTTAAATCTGCAACATCTTGGGCAAGACTACAATTCACCAGAGATTTTATGTAATATTTGCTTATTCTGTTATAGTTATATACACCCATTCCTCTCAAGTGTCCCTGATTTTGGCTCAACAGTTTGCTCTGTTCCTCCTAATCCTTATTAAAAACTGATGATTAGGGGAGAACATTTGCTGGATTGCACTAATAAATAATAACAATAATTAGAGTTATAGACAACTTTTTCTTCAGAAAATATATACTAATTTACATTCTCTTATTCTGTAAACTTGTCTAGTTAAATAGTAAGAGGTTGAGAGGTATGCATGCATCTATTGCTGCATTTACCTTACTATTCAAAAAATGTAAGCGCTGGAAATGATGTAAGGTCAGCCTGATAGTTTCACCTTTATTACCAGCCTTTTCCTACTTGGTTTCCTAAGAAAGTGTGCAAACTGCCTTGTGCTCACAGGTAAAGAACTTATACTCAACACTACTAATTCTGTCCGTCAGAGGCGAAAATACCTAATTAATCTGGAGGCTTCCCTTACACCTGTAAACATTCTCTGTGAGCTTCACACATGTCCAACACATTACACCACTATCACACCAAAAAGTCTAATGCTGAGGGTCTCTAAAGAGAGAGAAAGAAGTGGGATGGAGACAAAACAGGGAAAATAAACATTACTAGACAGCAATACAGTCTAACATGTACGCTAACAAGATGACCACTGGCCATCCTACCATGCAGGATGAGGCTACAGAGTGAGCTAGTGTCCCAGAGATGGGAATCATGTGCAAGGCAGGATGCTGGACAGAGAAGTTGGTGATGCACCCCCATGCATCACACACTACCTTACAATTGATGGAACAGTAGCAATTCCTATTGCAATATTGCTGTCTCATGGAAAAGGAAGACCCCTAATTGCAACATGGGTACAATCTATCATACCAATTACCTCAGAAAAGTATGCCAGCCCATAAAAGGGACGCATTTTCCTGACTTTTTCCTGAGGTGACACCAGGAACTAGATGTACTGATCCACATTTGCCAAGAGTACACCCAGGAACTGCTTCAGTATCCAATGTGTCCTCAGTCTGTCTCTGGAAGGTCCCCATAGAGGACTATACATACTTTAGTGTCCACAAGAAGAGGATTTCCATGCGTTCCTCCAGTGTCCCTATGAGGGTCAAACATGCTGCTTAGACCTTTATAATGTCTCTGTCCACTTTGAATCTATCAAGGATTTTCTGTTTATCAAAGTTATAATGAGAAATCCTCTGCTTATATTTTTGGCTGCTTGGCTGGCAAACAACAATGGCTGCAAGCAGTTTTCACCCAGGAAACACAAGCAACTCAGTCCTAGAATAGTAAAGCTCACTGCAAGTATTAGCATTTTTGTAGATTGCAATTCATGACAGATTTGGTGATGCTTCTCTTTGTATTGCACATCTAATACCAGTACGAAAAAGTGGAAACATTTGACTATGAATAGCACATGGTGTAAAACCTACTTCATTAGCATATGAAGATTTACATCACTCCTTATTTCCATCTCATTATTTACATTTGCATAAGAACATTTGAGGCCATATCACATGGGCATAAATGCGCTCTGTGAATCGCAGCTCAGCTGTGCATGTTCGGGTACACTCACGACAAAGTGAATGTGTTTGCATAACTGACTAGGAATACTAGCCATAGTGTTTATGAAACCATCCCATGGCATGTTATTGAAGTGTAACCGGTTAATTGTTTTATATTATTTTACCAATATTAAGAGCATTGTGCATATCATATGCTTATTTTATAAATCTTTGGGAAAGTTAAGTAAAATTATTCATTTCTAAATTAGATCACACGATTTGATTATAATGTCAGCAAATATGTCCATGATCCCAGTGATCCCAGATACCTGATTATTGTTATCTGTGAGATCTTCCCCAATCCCCCTTTTTGATCTGATCCTTTTTTTTTTTTTTTTTTTTTTGAGTTTTTTTTTTTTTTAGTTTTTTTTTGAGTTTTTAGTTTTTTGGGATTTAATAAAATTGATATTGCATCTCTGTAACTTGTATAAAGGCAGTCTATAGTCAAACATCAATAAGGACATTTGTCAAAACTTGTATTTATTACCTTTTGGTACCCAGGTAAGTAGACTGGTTGACAGAACCTTTTCAGCCATGAGCCTGATCCATTATCAAAATTAATCCATTGAACCCTCCCTTCATGAAAAGAACATTTCAATAATATCAGAAATCGATAAAATAACCCAATCAATAGCTCACTGACTGTTGCAACTATCTTTGCCCTTTTGTCTATGGAAAGAAGACTTTACGTGAAAGAAAAATAAACATGCAAAACTGATTCAACGTTTCACATTCCACATCTTCAATTTAGGAACTTCACTCCCACACCCCTTGAATTTATATAATGTAACTGTACAGTTGTACAGCAGTAACACAAGGGAATAACAGACAAAGAGATAAAACACGTCAAAAACAATTAATTGAAGTACTACTTTAATGTCAGTAGTGGCAAAATATAACATATACCGAACTAGTGAGACAAAACAAATTTCACTGAAATTCATGAATTTCATTTCATTGTGATGGGTATCAGCATCCCCATTTATGTGAATTATTCTCTGTAACAAATTTTTACATATTGTATCTATGCTCAATGTATGGCGACATACCTCCCCATAAATTCTAGGCTATACAAACCCAAATGAAATATTAACTAAACTATGACAGCTAATCTTTGCTAGACCACGGATTAACAAAAAGTTTGTTTACAATGTGGCTTCATTTACTAAACAAGAAAATTAAATGTTCAGCTGTTTACCAGACTGAAATCCTTTGTATCTGTGCAATTCAGTAAAAATAGAGTTTTGTTATAAAATAAGAAAACTAATACAGTCATATAATGTGCAGACTACAATCCTTTTACTGGTCAATCTACAGATTAAACAGTCAAAGAATAAAAAGAAAGAACAATGGTACAGTAGTTAGCACCACTGTTTCACAGCACTTGGGTCTCAGGTTCATTCCCCAGCTCAGGTGTCTTCTGTGTGATACCTACATGTCCTCCCTACATCTTCATGGGTTTTTGCCAAGGTCTCTGGTTTCCTCTCACATTCCAAAGACGTCATGATTGGTGAGATATACAGACTTAAAACTGCTTACGTTTATGTATGTGTGTGTGAGAGTCCTGCAGTGGACTCGCATCTTCTTCATGCAGACCTCTCAAATGTCCATTTTGGAGGAATGCTCCTATTTTCAACCCTGATTAACACCTGTACATGATGTACTTTTTTTGAGCTATGTGTAGAAAGGGTAACAGGCAAGGCAAGATAAGTCCAAGAGTTTTTATTTTTATATTAAGCGCTATCGTCTGAAATCAGAGACTTCATCAAAGTACATTGCTTACACCAACGTCAGCCATTTTATAACCAGCATAAGAATTGATAGGACTTAGAATACTGGAATGAACTGGAAGAAACTGGAATGAGAATGAAATGAATGTCTTTATCTTTTAATTACCCAGAACTGTGCTGAACACATACCAGTCTCTCCTTTATGTGGCATGTTTCTTGTACCTTTCAGAATATAAGTCTGCAAACACTGTAGTTCAGTTAAGAATGTTTTATTATGTACAGTGGAGAGAGAGATGTCAGCAATATCTGAATCAAATCTTAATTGTCTCCAATAACTGTGTGAATAAACTGAAATAGACTGAATTACAATGTCCGTAGCACTCATTATACTGTTTGTAATTTCTGTACCCAGAATGTAACTTCTGTATTCCTATTCCTTTTCTATTGAATGTTTTTCTTCTTTCAGCTTTTCCCGGTTAGGGGTCGCCACAGCGGAACTCCGGTCTGCTAATGATTGCCAGTAGAATTTTACGGTGCCGAGGTGCCAGTTCGACGCCCAACCTTCAACAAAGGCATGCCCATTTTGACGCCAGTGAGTAACAACCAATAAACTACTACTATGATTTTAAAGAGACACATAATTCCATGAACTTATTTTTTTTTAAATATGTATGTATGAGTAAATTAAAACCATCTATTCAGATCAATTTATAAACTCACAATTTCATAAAATGTTTAAATAAAATACATGTTATACAATTATTTCATCTATCCAAGTCCATACTATAAATTCATAAGTGAACTAACAGGGGATGTAGTGGCGTCCAATAACAGCTACCACTTCACTTCTTTTTCCCCCAGTGTAATCTTAATATTTCCACCCCTTGTTTTGTTAAAAACTTGTTCCACAATGGCAAATTTAAAATGATGTTCTTTTCCCCCTACTTGCTATGTGTCTGTAAAGGGCATTGTTCAAGTCCTTTTTCCTAATGTTATAAAGATAATCATATATTCTGTTCTTAAACAATCTGTCAGTCTTCCCAATGTAACACCCGGGCATACCATGCACTTCGCTAGGTATACAACATGCTTGGTGTTGCAATTTCCATTTTTGAACCAAACTTTGGTTCTATTCAGATTGTCTGAAATAACACTATCTACCTCCAGAATATAATGGCATAAATTACAGCTGCCACATTTACGAGTGTGGCCTGTCTTATTTTGCTTTCTTATATTGTCACTACTCATTTCCAAGGTACTCTAAATATTCCTGGACATTTTATAAACAAAAGTTGGTTTATCATCTAACAAATGACTTAATGTCATCATCAGCCTTAAGTATGTTCCAGTTGTCACACATTAAACGCTTGACCCTGTCAGCATAAGGGCCATATTTGACAATACAGGCTCTATTATAATGTACATTGTTACTACAAACTGCTCCTGTCTCCGTCAGGGGGGGTGTCATTTCCCAATATGGGCTTATATTTTTTACCCCATTCTTTTCTAGCAAAATTAGCTACATCCTTAAATAAGCCCTGTGGGTATCCTCTCTCCAGAAATAAGGAACTAATGTATTGAATTTCCTGAACCATATCATCATAATTTGAAGTCATCCTTGCAGCTCTGATACACTGTCCCTTAAAAATGTTATGTAATAATTTCCTCGGATGATTACTCTCATATTCTAAATAATTAATACTAAAAGTTGTCTTCCTAAAAATCCTAGATTTAAGTCCAGTAGGGGTATTAGTAATATATGTATCCAGGTATGCTATACTTCCTCTTTCCACACTATGTGCAAATTTCAGAAATGAACTAGTATCATTTATATAACTAATAAAGGGATCTATACTTTCCAGGGGGCCGTCCCATAAAATAAAAATATCATCCAAAAACCTAGTGTATAATCTTATGTACTGATGATATATGCTGTCAAACAAATGGGTTTCTTCCCAATCAATCATTACAAGATTGGCAAAGATGGGGGCACACGCTGCCCCCATGGCCACACCCTTGGTCTGTTTTAAGTATTCTCCCTCATAAAAAATAAAATTGTTGTCCAATACTATTGACATAAAGTCTATCATTCTTCAGTTTGGCATATTTGTGAATACTATTTTAAAATACATCCAAGCCTTCCTGTTTAGGAATACAGAAAAACAGGTCTGTTACATCTATAGTAATAAAGACTGCAACCTTCTTCCATGTATCATTAGTTAGACTCCCTAAAACATCCCATGAGTCTTTAAGCACATGCTGGACATTATTGTACATATGCTTCAACCATTTGTCTATAAACATATCTATTAGGAACATTTTGGACTGTCTACCAGAGATTATGGGTCTGAGGTCACCACAGTGGATCATCTGTTTCCATTTCTTCCTGTCCTCTGCATCTTGCTCTGTCACATCAACCACCTGCATGTCCTCTCTCACCACATCCATAAACCTTATCTTAGGCCTTCCTCTTTTCCTGTTACCTGGCAGCTTCATCCTTAGCATCTTTTTCCCAATATACTCTGCATCCCTCCTCAGCACATGTCCAAACCAATGCAATCTTGCCTCTCTGGCTTTGTCTCCAAACCTTCCAACCTGGGCTGACCCTCTAATATACTTATTCCTAATCCTGTCCATCCTCGTCACACCCAGTGCAAATCTTAACATCTTCAGCTCTGCCACGTCAAGCTCTGACTCCTGCCTTTTTGTCAATGCCACTGTCTCCAACCCATATAACATAGCTGGTCTCACTACCCTCTTGTAGACCTTCCCTTTCACTCTTACTGGTACTCGTCTGTCACAAATCACTCCTGACACTCTTCTCCACCCACTCCATCCTGCCTGTACTCTCTTCTTTACCTCTCTTCCACACTCACCATTACTCTGATCTGTTTATCCCAAATATTTAAACTCATCCACCTTCACCACCTCTACTCCCTGCATCCTCACCATTCCTCTATCCTCCCTCTCATTCACAGACATATATTCTGTCTTAGTCCTGCTGACCTTCATTCCTCTTCTCTCTAGAGCATATCTCCACCTCTCCAGGGTCTCCTCCACCTGTTCCCTACTCTCACTACAGATCACAATGTCATCTGCAAACATCATAGTCCACGGGGACTCCTGTCTGATCTCGTCTGTCAACGTGTCCATCACCATTGCAAGTAAGAAAGGGCTCAGCTTGAACAATACTAGTTTTGAAAAATACTGGGCAAGCTGCTAATGTAAAGTCAAAGAGCACCAGAAATACAAGGTCTAGGGACCTGAATTTTGTCTGTGACTTAAGCAGAACATGCTGGAGAGACAGATATGTGTCCCAGAGACTGCCCCCTATGGCACATGCTTCCTATCCATGTGAAGCTGAGTTCATCTATTACCAAGTTTAAATGCAACCTAGACCAGTGGATGGAGAATAGGGAATGTATACCAGGCTTGGGACCCATGTTCCTTATGAACAGAGGTAGCTTATAAATACCTGGCCCTCAATGTCCTGTTTGGATACAGGACATCATTATTCTTTCGGGAAAAATTGACTAGGCTTAGCAAGGCCCCCGGGTCATTAGCCTAGTAACAGTCAATGAATCTATGAATCTCTGAACTGTGGAAAATCCATAAAGAGGCTGTTTTTAAATATTTCATAATTGATGGAACACATAAGACTTTTGACATGGACCATTTTTTGAGCAAGGTTTCTTGCCACACCTGCACTGGTTCTAGACATTTGCTCTCACTGTTTTAGAAGTGAAAATAAATGTCCTAAAACTGTGCAGGTGTGCTAAAATATTGACCACGTGATAAGTCCTACAGCTAACCTTAAAAATCAATGACCACACCACTATCACAGTAGCAGCCATCTATATTCCTCCAGGAGACAACATTCCTCTGCTTGAAAATATTCTTTCATACTTTTCTCAACACATCCCCAATGAAACTATCCTCCTTGGGGATGTCAGCATCAACTGGTTAATGCTAAGTAATCCAAACTCTAATACTCATGTTAATTTATATGGCTTTACTCAGCTAATCTCCCAACCTACTCATACAAACAACTCTCACAATCTAGTAAGCTTATTGACTGGGTACTTGTATCTAATCCTTCCAAATATCATAACCCTACCAAACACCCTGAGAAATCACTCCCCTATAAAAGTGCTTAGGTTCACTCCCCACTTCTCAAAACCTCCTAGATTTATCACTTGACGTAAACACTCTAACTTCCATGCAGAAACCATTAATGCCCTCCTCTCTAAAGTAGACTGGAAATTCCTTACCCAACCCCCACTAGAAGACGCAGTCCTAGCTTTCATCTCCACCTTCCTTAGCATCTTAGACTCACTTGCTCCCCCTTGCAAAGTCTGAATTAAGCCCACCATATCTCCGTGGCTTTCAAAAGCCACTCGTACCCTTATGATAACTAGAGACAAACTATGGAAAAAATGGTCACAAACTAAACACTCTGCAGACATGCAAAAATATAAATAACACAGAAATCTGACAAAAAAACACATAAACAAAGATAAAAAGGACTTCTGTAACAAACCTCCCACAGCCCTAAAATCTAATCCTAAAAAATTCTGGAACTCTATTAACCAAATATCACAACCCGGTAATCTTAGCTCCCCCAGTCCATTCCCAGACAAGACATCTGAAGAAACTGCCACTATCTTCAGTACCTATTTTATCGATTCAATAACTAAGCTACTGAACCCTAACCCAAACTCCTTTACTACTAACATCTCCAGCTTTTCTGAACCTACTCCTAATACTATCTCCTCAAATACCTTCTCCCTCAAACCTGTACCTACTAGCTACATCAAGACTCTACTCTCCAAATTAAAACCGTGCTCAGCATCAACTGACAATATTCCTTCCACTTTTCTTCTACTAGCAGCTGACTCTCTTGCTCTCCCTGTATCTCTTCTAATTAATCACTCTGTCTGTGAATCTACAGTCCCTTCCATCTGGAAACAATGCTACACTCTACCTATACACAAAGGAGGTAACTCCTCTGATATCTCCAACTGTAGACCTATCGCTATCCTCTCCCCTCTCTCTAAAGTACTAGAAAAACGTATTCATAAACAAGTTATGCAGTATCTAATACAGGAAAATCTGCTTACACCCACTCAACACAGCTTCAGACCCAAACATAGCACCACTACAGCTCTCTTCCTTCCTCAACACTGTCTCTATAGCCATGGATGACCATAAACTTATTTCTTGCCTATTCTTGGACCTCTCAAAAGCTTTCGATACTGTCTTACACTCTTCTGCTGCACAGACTGCATAAACTCAACTTCTCTTCTGATACTGTTGCATGGTTCTCCAGCTACCTCACTGATAGATCTCAGTCATTGAGATGGCACTCTGCACTCTCCCCTCCTCTCCCTGTAAAAATGGGTGTACCGCAAGGGTCTATCCTAGGGCCTTTACTTTTTAATATCTTTACTAATCAGCTCTATATCTCCTGTCCTCAGTTATCTTTAGTGCAATATGCAGATAACTCTACAGTCATCACCACAGCCAACTCTCCCTCTAAGCTCTTCTCAGCTACTCAGGCATCTTTTAACTTAGTTGAAACATGGCTGTCCAACAACCAGCTCATCCTTAACCCTAAAAAAACAAAGCTGTTACTCTTCCTACCTAAAAAGTTCAACAATATTAAACCCTCCTTCTCCATACAGTCCCTTAATAACACTCCCATTCAGGTAGAATCCAGCACTAAGCTCTTAGGCGTAACCATCAACGATCAGCTTAAATTTGACTTGCATGTATAACTGTATCAAAAAGACTCTTTCAAAACTAGGGCTCCTTTACCGTAAAAAGAAATTCCTTACCTCTGAAGCCAAGATTACTCTCTCTCTTACCTACCTTCTACCCAGTCTAATGTACAGTTCTCAAATTCTCACAAATCTTAACTCAGCACTCCTGACCAAACTCGAATCTACCTACAACAAGGTTGCTAGATTTTCCACCCAACAAACCTACAAATCTCATCACTGTCTTTCTATAAAACACCTAAACTGGCTTGAATTACCCCACCAGCTTCTTCACTCTCAGCCCCAGATCATCCATGCTATCCTCTACCAGCCTTCCTACTGCCCAGCACTATCCCCTCTCATCTCCCATTATTCTCCCTCCAGACCTCTCCGAAGCGCTAATCAAGACCTACTACAAATCTACAAACCCAAGTCTACATCTGGATACAAAATGTACAGCTATCACCCCACTATTGCCTGGAATAGGCTCCCACTAGAAATCGGGACCCTTACACATCCTAAACCATTTAAGACAGCCACCAAAGAGCACTTTAAAAGTCACTGGTCCTGCCACTGCACTCTCCCTCCTTAACACCCCCTACTTCTCATACCTTAATCTACTTTCTGCCCTTAACTCACTCTTCTCACTAGCTCTCTCTAATCTTCCTTGACTACTCTTTCTACTGTCTTCTAAAATCTATTAAGCAAACTGCCTCGGAGAAACATTCTATTGTAATTGTCTTGCCTTCATGCAACTACATTATGATAAAACTGGGTTTTTGTAACCACTTACCCCAAAAACTATACTCATCTTAATGACATATTTATTTTTATACATCTTGAAATAGTTTTGCTATACTCCTGATTATTGACACTGTATAACATTGTATTGCTACTTAATGCCTTGTAATAATCCTGTAATATTGCTGTTTAATGCTAATTTATAATGAAAATTGTTTAATATGTTGGAGCATTTCTCCCCGGGCCTCTGCTGAAAAAGGGCTCTTGAGCTCAGTCGGACAATCCTGGTCAAGAGATGTAAAATAAATAAATAAATAAATAATAATTAAGTCATATATTTTGTGTGCAGTATGAAGATGTCACCAGTAATCAGGGCACATCTGCAGAAACAGCTTTAACTCTGCAGACAGCAGAGGGTGTCAGAGCTCTGACTGTGACCCTGGTAACTCATGTTTGTATGTTAATCCCAATCCCTGGGGACCTGGCCAGGAGGATAGGGACTGAATTAATTTTTTAACAGGCCACTTTTTCTGGGTTGGGAAGGGAATGGGATTGTCCTTAAAAGGACTAAGAGCTCTCAGCAGAGGCCAAGGACTGTACTCAAGCAGCACATGTAGGGTGAGTCATGCATTTGTATTGGATGGGTTAGCATGTAGGCCTAAAGAAAAGCCTTCAGTAGCAGTCAGTATGGTGCTGTACTGCAACAAAATGGTCTCTGCCTGTCTCTGCCCATTCACTGATCACTTTCATACAGGTTTCCTTGAAAAGAGGGTCGTGGTTCATTGATTGAAGCTAGGCAGCGCTAGGGATGGCAAAGCATTTGATGAAGACATGGCTTCACCACACTGCTGATGACAGACAATTACAGTGGAAGCCAAAAAACTACAGATGTGGATAATATTTCTTGTAAATCTGAATTGGAACATGCACATTCTCACTAGAGAAAGACATACTGGTCTACTAGCTCTGTACCATATCCCTGTATGCTGCCAAATCATCGATTGCTTGCTTTGTTTTTTTAAATGTTTTGGCCATCTGTTCTGAATTGGTCATTACCCTACTTACTAGCAGTAGCTACATTGCCATCTGGTCTGAGCTGAGCTGAGGTGAATCATCATTATGGCTGCGTACTTTTTTTAATAAAATTATTTTACAGTACGTAAAGCGGTGGTGGTGAAGCGGTAGCATTGTCGCCTCACAGCAAGAGGTACTCCCGTTTGATTCTCGGCTGGAGCATCTTTTGTGTGGAGTCTGCATGTCTTCCCCGCAGTCAAGTGGCATTTGAAAGACATGCGTGAATGGGCGTGCCTTCATTAAAGGTTGGGCGTCGAGCTGGTACCTCGGCACAGTAAAAATCTGCTGCCAATCATTAGCGGACCGGAGTTCTGCTGTGATGACCCCTAACTGGGAAAAGCCGAAAGAAGAAGAAGATTTTACACTACCTAAAGTCATGTTCTCCTGTCATACAGTAACCTCAGTTGGGGGGGTGCACATCCCCCCACACACACACTAAAATGTGCTTGTAAGCTTACACACACACATACAAAACACACACATATATATGTATATATATATATATATATATATATATATATATATATATATATATATACACACACACACACACACACACACACACACACACACACACACACACACACACACACACACACACACACCTTCCAATGGATGAAGCGCTGGTACACTCCATAGCCATATGTGACAGAGCTAGGGTTCTTGATCTTCACCATAAGATATAGCCCTAACTGAAAGCCCCTTCCCTACCCCTGGTATAGGTAAACCAGCAAAACCACCATTTATTCCATACCTCCCAGGTGACTCATCAAGGATTATATTCCATATCTAGAGATGGGGCATCTAGACTGCGGTCAGGTATCACAGATGGCTTTTAACTTTTATCCTATCCATTAATATTTTTTCTTCACATGCTCATCTGCATCACCTGCATTAATTTATTTTTCATTTCATTAGCAGACTAAAACTAGTAAACAGTACAGTACAGTTCCCATTGGTGGGAGCTCAGTTGCATCACTGTGAGGGGTGGTCTTACTGTTGTTGAGTCACTGTGTTTGTGTACACTATACTGTACATCAGGATGTAGCATTGAATCACATGTATGAAAGTAAGTCTTTGCATGGTGTCAGTGCAAGTCACAGAGACATACATGCTCTGCAAGCATCACTCATCACTATTACCTAATCATTAGGTGTCAAGTTGTATTTTTTATTTTCTATCCACTTTTCCATGCCCTTAAATACCAAGCCCCTGTTCCATGAATAGTCAATGATTCAAATGTTCAGGAAATGCATACTAATTCATGGAAATCATTTGCATACCAACCGTGAAACTGGACTCCTAAAAGCATGCAGTCGTATTATTTTGCACTGTTGTGCACAGATCATTTATTCATTGGACAGGGTTCAGATGCATGCTTCACAAGCCACACCAGCCCTGCATGACTGCTCACAGTGCTTATGAATCTCACCCTTTATGTCATGTACACAATCTGATGTGTGCATACTTTATGGGCCCTTTAGGAATTTTATAGTAGACAGTAAATATTCTGTCATTCAGTGGAGTTACTTTTTATTGTTATTTTTTTCATATATTAAACACTGTAGTTAATAAAGTAAGTGATTAATTTGTGTAAATGGAAAAATGTGTACAAAAGCTATATATACTGACAGAGTTTTCTATGTAGGCGACTTCCTGTGTATATCTTCATTTTTGAACTGCTTCAGTACACACACTTGGCATAACATTTATCCAATACTATATTCACGGAATCTTTTTGGGGTTCATGTGTTTGGCCATTATTATATAGTGAGTGTCAAGCTGGTAATGTCGACATCCAGTGATTTCTAGATTGTAAATGACTGGTCATTTTACCGAGCACTTAGGTGCATCTGAGTTTTGATGTTAAGCACACAGTTATTTGAATTTATGTACGTATTCATCACTATTCCCCATCTACACATTACAAGCAAACTCATGAAACTAGGCAGCTGTCCAGATTTTCTCCTCATATTTTGTTTTGTTCCTCATAAAATTTGTGGTTTTCTGGCAAATCACTGAGGACTGAAGTCACTAAATAATGACATGTATTTGAGTTTCAGACTTTATATCCCTCGGAAAATATATGCTAACACAAAACCTACTATTGTATCAACTTGCTAAGTTTATAAAAGCTATATTTAAAATCTGTCCCTGTTTTGGGGTATTTGTCCCCCATTATTTTAGGCTTTATCCAGATTTCTTGTGCTGTGAGTTTGGATAACCAACTTATTTTTGAACAGCATCACTAGTATGCTTATTCTCCAGTCATTTGGGATATGCCTTTCTGTCCACACTGTTATGAGTACCCTCAAGGTCCATTTTTCCCATATCTCACCCACCATCTGTATCACATCTGCTGTAATGTCATCTGAATCTGCTGCTTTCCCTGACTTTGTCTTCCTTAGTGCTGTTCTTACTTCTTTTGTGTTGGGTCCTCCTCTTCTCCCATCATAGGCTGTGTCAGGGGCAATAGAGCTTCTGTGGTGTTTTCTTCATTCAGAAGCTGCTGGAAATACTCCTTCCATCTGCCTTTGATGTCCTGTGAACTGATGAGCAGGTCATTGCTAACATCCCTTGTGAAGGGTGTCTAACTATCTTCTTTATCTTTCTATCTTTGCCTTGCAGCCTAATATAGTTTCTTTGTGCCATCTAGTGAGTCACTACTATCTCACTTTGAAATTCCAGAAGCTCATAGAGTGCATCTGATGCCTTGTTCTTTGCTATTGCAACTCCTTTCTTATCATTTGTGTTAGCCAACCAGTATTCTTTCCTATCCTGCTCCATCTTTCTCTTGCACTCTTTCTTTCTTTTGATGACTTGCTGGACTTCTGCATTCCACCACCAGCTTCCTTAGGTTCATTATTTCCATACTTGGCTCAGCTGCATGTCTGTTCTGTAGTCCTCACCCATGCTGCTTTCAGGAGCTACCAGTCTCCTTCAAGTCCACCTATTTTCTCTTCTTCTTGAGGTGCTAGAGCCCCAAGTAATTCCTTGAAATATGTTGCTTTCTCTCTAGTCAATTTCCAGGTCTTCAGCCTGGTCTGTGTTGACCTAAGAGCCTTCTCTGACCATTGCTTGTAGCCAACTGTGGCAGTCAGTGGTTTATGCTGTTTAACTGTTTCACTGAGAATGACCTTGCAATTACTGATTCTATCCAAGTGACCTTTTCTTACTATAAGGAAGTCTACCTGAGTTGCATGTTGGCCACTCTTGTATGCAATTTTGTGATTGTCTCTTTTGCTGAATTATATAGTGGTCATTTGCCAGACAGAAGTCTAGAATGACCTTTCCTTCTCTATTCCAGTCACCCTCCCCCCCCCCATATGGAACCAGGCAATCCTCGTATCATTTTCTGCTTGTACCAATATGTGCGTTTAGGTCCCCCATTATCAACACCAACTCATGTTGTCCTCCTTTATCTGTTAAGTCCTGCAACTGCTTCCTGAATGCACTCTTTTCCACACTATCACAACCCTGCTGTGGAGCACAGGCTGAGATTATGAACACTGCTTTATCCTTAAACTGGAGTCTAATTGCCATGAGTCTGTCACTAATTCTATAATCATAGCCACCCCCACTGCCTTCTGAAGCCTCTCCCTCACCATTTCTAGCCTGTCTTCCTCCAGAGTAGTAGACTCTGAATCCCAAGCCAAGAGGCTTTGCTACACTGCCCTTCCACCTTGTCTTCTGGATTACATAAGATGTCCAACCTCCTCCATACCATCATGTCATACATTTCCAAGCTGTGTCTTGTTAGTGAACCTACACTGAGTGCAGCAATTCTTAGTTCATATTTAGCAGGTTGGTTTATTTTATGTCCAGTTTTCGCTCAACAGAGCTATCCTAAGTAACCCAAGCTGAGCAACTGGACCCATCTGGCTAGTAGCTAATTGGCCAGGGCTACTGGGCTTTATAGCAGACATACACTGGCCAGTAGCGGTACATACACCCCTCTCACTGTTAGCATGGGTTCCTGGTGTGGTGTAGTTCAGAGTAGGATGGGGTCCTCAACCCACTTATCATCAGCAAATATCCATGCTCATGACCAAATCACCTACAGACATATTTTACCATGCCAAGCAGCTAGCCCTGCCATGATGCACAGTCTGTGATCAAT
This sequence comes from Protopterus annectens, assembly GCF_019279795.1. NCBI lineage: Eukaryota > Metazoa > Chordata > Ceratodontiformes > Protopteridae > Protopterus > Protopterus annectens. Next base: position 1,157,228,113 of record NC_056748.1, read on the forward strand.
GCTCTCCTATCTCAAGGATACTATGCATCACAGTAGATGCCTAAAGCAGTTTGTCTATGCAACTCTTCCCCCATATGACGCCATGTAGAGTCTGTACTGCTGTTAAGAGCTCCATTCCTGGGCAAGTTTGAGGTGAAAAACTCAGCATGTTTTTCAGGCGGGGGTACCCATAGAGGCACAGAGAGAACATGCAAACTTCAAACAGGCATTGGCCAGAAGTTAGAATCGAACATTGTACTTTGTTCATGGGAGGTGAAGACATTAACCATTATGCCAGCTAGTCTCAAGAGATATCTGTTAGTCTTTAAATTGCGTACCCACCAAGAGGAATGGGACTAGAATGACTGAGCTAGGATTTTCTCAACTCATCTCACTGAGCAGAGTTTAAAAGCCTTCATGGATATAGACATGGAACAGACCATAAGGTTTATGAGAATTTAAAGAAAGCATTGTCAGCTGGTTTTACCTTTGAGAAAGAAGTTGCAATGTTTTATAGCTGGAAATTATCTGCTAACAAAATGGCAAGGTCTCAGTTTTGTGATCTAAAATGTGTACTTAAATTGTGACTAGATTGTGAGGGTCAACATATTACAAATGCAATTTTAGAAATGGTAATTGTTGATAAATTTATAAAGACTTTCCATGTTTCTTTTTAAAAGCAGGTGTTTCAAAGTGATTTTAAGGACACTGAAAATTCTGCTGCACTGGTAGAGAAACTCTTACTCAGTAAAACTGTTTTTTTGAACTCAGCAATAGTTATCTTCCCAAAGGGATTGTGTCCAGATATAGAGATGGCATTGTCCCCCTTTTCTCAGTCCTCATTAGGTTAATCATTGAGTATAATGCCCCCTTTGTCATGTATCTGTCCAGACAATGCAACAACTGGAACATCCACAGGGATACCTTACTAAAAGGATACGAGGCCTAAAGAATAGACTCACCATCTACATAAGACAAAGCTCATCACTGTCCATATTCAAGTGCAACTTGAATCTATGAATGGGAAACAGAAACGTTACCCCAGGTCTGCCCCCTGTACTACTAAAGGACATTGCAGCTCCTAAAAGCTTTATCCCATGCATGAGTCCTCTCAAATGATCTATTGTAAGATCCCAGCTATTCTCATTAGGGTAATATAAAATTATCTTCTATGGGATGGCTAAGGATAGTCTCTAACCAAATGGGATAGGTTAATTCAAGCACCAAATGGGAAACTGGCTGGGCTTAAAATGGCCCACAAGGGCAACTGGCCCAATACTTACCTATGAACTTATTAGCCCTCCTTGAGCTGGATGGAACTTTTGAATAGGGAACTTTGGCTAAGCTTGTAACAATGAACATCTCATACTTAACTTCTCCAAAATAGAAAAGCATACTCTTTAGAGGAAATAAAACATCTTCAGTAATCTCATCACCAAATGACTGACCATAAACAAACTAGCAAAGGAAATAGCAATACATTTAAATATCTAGGCATTTTAGGCATCTGGTTAGACCCCTCACTAAATCCCACCTCCCATGTAGACAACACAAGGACAAAGATCAACACTTTACTATTCTAGGCCAACAAAATCTATCCCTTTCTCTCCAAAACAACCGAATGGCTGTAGGCCGAAGTATTCTTCTCTTAATTAGAGTATAGCCTACCCTTGATGGCATCATCCTCAAAAAGAGTCATACAGTCAAAAAGAGAATATATAGGCTCATCACACTTTCTCCAAATACTGAACACCTTCAGGCACAGTTTGGGGAAGCCATTAAGAGTCAGTAACTCAAGGCAGCTGTTATAACAGCTGTTGGTCAGATCTTTCAGCATTTAGCTGTTACCAGCTGTGGGGGTCTTGCACTGTTTTTTGTGTCCTTTTTAAACAGCTGTTGGATCCTTCTACCTGCTCTATCTTGAATTAGCTGATCTAACAGCTGTTGGAGCCTTGTGCTACTTTTAATCACAGGTACATGTTTGATCTAGGGTTAGTTGTTGTAACAGCTGTTGGATGCCCCAAGCCTTCTTTTATCTAAACAGATGGTAGTTATTGTTTTATCGTGTCAGAAGTATGCAGCAGAATAAAAATTCTTATACTTTTAGTCATCGTTTAAAATGTTTTGTTTAAGGGATAAGCACTTTTGCTGACTGAATTCATCAGATCTAATAAGAAATTTCGTTTGCTTCTTAATTTATGTGCACATTATTTCGGTGAGAGGATTGGGGAAAACTGAACGCAACTGCAAAACACTAGAAAATGCTAAAAAGCTCCCAGTCAATCAAGGAACTCACCATCTGATAGGCTCTCAACTTGTCAAACTTGTACATAATTGGAACACTCCTCCCTGGCAGTTAATCTAGTTCGATTTCTCCTCTCCTACAACCTGAGAAGTCATACCATGTTGCAAGCTTCCAACATCAAGCTTCACTATGCAGATTACAGATTCTCTATCCTTGGTCCCAAACTATGGGAATCCCTCTCCTCCCATCTTAAACAGTCATCTTTATGCTCATAATTTCAACCACAGTTAAAAACTCACCTTAGAAAAGCAGGCAAATGTCAGTGCCATTTGTCCAAAAACATTACATACCCTTCTTGTTGCCCAAATTCTTTCAACCTGCAGGCATCAAAATAGGAGCAAAGGGCCTTGAAAAGTAGGAACATTCAATAAAAAAACAAAAAAAAAAAAAAAATCTGGGCATCTAATTAGCATAAAAGTTGAATATTAATTAGCACTTAACTCTCCAGTGGGATACTGGGATACTACTCAGAAACACGTTTAAAAAACTGTGACAAAAATAATGAAGATATAAGCACATTATGAAAGAGACTGTAAAATCTGTAGTCCTTCATGAACTGTATGGCAAAATTCTACCACACTTTTTTTTTTTTTTTTTTTTTTTTTTTTTAAGAAAAAGGGAACTATAAGATGAGTGTCCTCTTTCTTTAAATTATTATTACCACTGTATGTTGCTCAGTTTTCTTTGTATTGTATAGCTTCAAAATTACATTTGATGACGGGGATTCAAAAAAATTGTATGAAGGAGGAAATCAGCCTAAAATAGGGCCCCCCTGTGTAGGGATAAATCAGGGCTGGAAATAGGAACATTTCTCGAAAATAGAGACAGCTGAGAGGTTTGGGCCCAATCACAACAGCCTGTAACTCTACTTGTTTAACCTACAGAAACATCTATCCAGCAATTGCTTATTGTTATATATTGCTTCATATGATTATTGACTGTGTATTCTGCAGTGCTCTCCTTAACTCTTACAGCGTAATAACTGCAATGTTCTCTTTACTTTGAACTGTAGCTCTCTGGCTTGCAATGTTCTCTCTGTAGTATTATTTGCCACTAAAGTTTACATTGTATGTCTTCATGCTTTGTAACTTTACCTGGGCTTAGACTGAAATTGGTCAGTTGTTATTACTGCTTTACTCCAGTTAACAAAGTCATAAAAATAGACATTAATGCCATAAACCCATGGAAGGAAGCACAAACATCTGTAGTTAGATTATCAGCAATGGCTCATATGTCCTCTAGTCCTGAAGTTCAGGTAGTTAATGTAATATCTAAGTCACTGAAACAAGGAAGAAAGGTAGTCATTACCTCTCTGCTTTCACTGGCTTGTGTGAATAAGCCAAAATTATCATTTTGTGAAATCACCCCCCCCCCCCCACTTCACAGCATCCTACTGTATTCCATAGAACCAGAATACAAAAGTGACCACCCCAATCTATCTTGCTGTTTTAAAAATAGTGACTCTCCACTAAAACTTAACTTTTTAGACAGGTAAACCTTAAGTTACCTACTTTCACATCTAACTTCTCTAGTGTACACTGCAGTGTTTAGGATAAACCATTTTTTTTCATCTTACCTTTAAGCATCCCTGTGACTATTACTTGCTCTAATTCCTGCTGGAAAGCACTAGGAAGCCTTAAACTAATACAAGCACTCAACTCTCCTGGTTAATAAGGAGAAATTAATCATAGGCACTAAACAGCCTTTAATTGCAAAGTACCTTGCTAAGGTATGGGAAAACAGCTCCTGTACATTACAAAAAAAGCACCAAACCAGGCATGTCCAAGCGTCAGCTTCCAGTGATTTCTCCTGTCCATCTGGTGAATCTGGGCATAATGGGGCAATGCAGCAATTGCCTCATGTACACAGATAACCATCTCCTCCTACCACCCAATACTACAACCTGTGAGAGATGCACTTATTTTTCCAAACTGGAAGCAAAGCTCTCTCCAACCAAGATTATGCTAGACAGTCAAGAGGAGAAGGTTAACACCTGCACTACACCTCAAGCAACACATAGCCCTTCTAAACCCACACCACCAACACCCACTCATAGCAACACTAAATTCAGATATGCAGAGGCCCTTAACTGTAACTTGCCCAAGCAATAAGGACCTCCAAAGCTGAAACGCAAACAAATACCAATCACAACCGAAGTGTCACATAGCTCACAACACCAGTGTGCCACCCAGCAACAGCACCTAAGGCAAGACAAAGTACCTAACACTTTAGTCATAAGTGACTCTATAGTCAGTCACACTGATGTCCCACTCACCAGGCTGAACAAGGAGAAAATTACAGTCAGCTGCCTGTCTGGTGCCAGGATCTGCCACATAACTCATGCACTCAAGTCACTCCACAACAAGTACAAATATGACTCTGTCATTCTCTGTGTTGGAGTGAATAACTTGAGACGTACCTCCCTGGACTACATGAAAAGAGACATGGAAGAGCTCTCAAATCATGTGGCCCAGGCAGGTATGACCTTAGCCCTGAGAAGCATCCTGCCTTCACTCAGAATGATACCACAATATAAGGACAATATGACTGACTTCAATAATTGGCTAAGCTTCTGGTGTCATTCAAAGGGGATCCAGTATCTGTCTGCCTGGGACAACATGATTGATAGACTACAATGCTTTGCCAGTGATGGTCTGCACCTGTCGCCCCTGTAATTCAGGTTAGTGGCTAAGGCTCCTGCCACCCATATAGTGCCTTTTTTAGGCAAAGTTCAAAGGACAAAACCACCACCGTAACAGGTGCAAGCATACAAAATCTGAAGGTAATGCTACTCAGTGCTAGAAGTCTAAACCTCAAAATGCACTCTCTCGAAGCACTCCTAAAAATGGAGAACATTGATATCTGTGCAGTGACTGAGACCTGGTTCAAGGCTCCGGAGTGCACACCTGCAATACCAGGCTACAACTCCACACTTTTCGGCCACCAAACCGGGATCAAAACACTAAAGGTGGAGGAGTGTCCATATTCACCAAGGATATCCACACCACCAGGCTAGTTGCCCAACACAATGCATCTGAAATTCTCCAGGTGCAACTAACACTAGGTAAGACTGCAATCCAAATTGCAGCTTGCTATTGATCCCCCACCATGCCCCAAGATTCTCACTACACCATTCTAAGCATACTGGAAAATATTAAGATACAACCAAACACCCTAATACTGGGTGATTTCAACTACCCAGTCATTAACTGGGAAAACTACTCATGTACCAACACCTTTGCCCAACGGTTGTTGGAATTCATAAATTCCAACGCCCTGGATCAACTAATCCATAGTCCCACCAGGGGCTCCAATATCCTAGACCTGGTCATTACCAATATGGGAAATCAATGCTCCACACCTGTGGTCACCCCCTCATTGGTCAGGTCAGACCATAAGCTAATCACCCTTAACATCCACATCCCAACCCCACCCCCCAGTAAGGAAACCTCCATAAAAAATGTCTCCAAAGCCAACTTCATGCTACTCAAGTCAGAAGTTACAAACTTCATGACACCCGTGCAGACAGGAACTGAAAGTTTGACTGCTGAGTCCTACACTAAGGCACTGTATGAGCACATCCACTCATGCATGAATCGTGCCATCCCAAGTAGATCAAAGATGCTCTCCTCCAAAAAAAGGAAGCCAATCTGGTGGTCCCCTGCCATAAACAAACTTTAAACAAAAGGAAGAAACTGTTGCAGAAAAGAGGAAAATCCCAGGATGCAAAAAACTCCCTAACCAGCCTCGGTAAGAAGCTGAGATCCCTCATAAAATCCTCCAAAGCTAGTTACGAAAATAAAATTGCCAAAGATTCCAAAGAGAACCACAAGGTATTCTATAACTATGTCAAGAATCTAAATGGCAATGCTCAGATTTGCTATGAGCTACAACAGAATGGCATTAAATGTACTGATCCCAAGGGTATTGCCAATATCCTGGCAAATCGATTCAGTGCCAACTTCACCCCCCTCTCACCCCCTAAACGGCCCATCTCAATACCAGAAGATTGCCAAATGCTAGTAATAATGACCACACAGTTAAAAAACGCACTCTGCAAAGCTAAGAATACAGCATCCATGGGACCAGACGACATCCCAGGCTGTGTACTACATGAACTACAAAATGAACTGACACCACACCTAAGTGTCATGTTTAATCATAGCCTCACCTCAGGCTTCATGCCCACTGAGTGGTGCACAGTTACAGTTATCCCACTCCACAAGGGGGGATCCACCTTTGATCCCTGGAACTATCACAACATCAGTCTGACGAGCGTGATCTGCAAGGCCATGGAACGTATTATCATGGAACTTATAAATAAAGACATTGGCAACCTTCAAACACTGGATCCCACCCAGTTTGGGTTTGTGAATGGCTGATCTTGTCTCCTGAACCTGATTGACTTCTTCGAATCAGTCTCCAGAGCTGTGGATGAGGGTAAGGCGGTCCACACAGCCTATCTGGACCTTGCCAAGACCTTTGACACCATCCCCCACTCTGGAATCATAGATAAACTTACTAAGCTTAGCATTAATCCCTCTGTCACTTGATGGGTTGCCAACTGGCTTGCTGACAGAACCCACACTGTAAAAGTAGCTGACTCAAAGACCAGCTCCAGACAAGTGAGGGTTCAGTCCTGGGGCAGCTCTTGTTTGGCATTTACTTCTCTGAAGTACAGGCCAACACTACGGAACTCTGGCTAACAAAGTTCACAGATGACTGCAAACTGGGAGACATTATGAATCCCCAAATGATGTGGATACTCTACAAAAGGGCCTTACAGAAACAGATGCTTGGTGCCAGAGCAATGGGCCCAAGCTCTATGTCAAGAAATGTATAGTTATCCCCTTTGGGAAAAAACATGTACCCATGAATTACCACATAGGTGGCAGTGCACTAAACATCGAAAATGTGATAAGAGACTTAGGGTCACAGGTGGCAGTGGTCTCACCTTCGATAACCACATTGCCACAACAGTCAGGAAATCCTTCTATGTGGCACACCTCATCACTAAGGGCTTTTCATCCAGAAAAAAGGAGGTCATTGTCCCACTGTACTCATCCCTCATTAGACCCATTATAGAATACAATGCCCCATTTGGTATGTACCTCTCAAGACATCTGCAACAACTGGAAAGGCCGCAGAAATACCTCACTAAAAGAATCATAGGCCTAAAGCAGATGCCCTATGCTGACTGCTTTAAAAAACTCCAGCTATACTCTGTCACATATCGTCTACTCAGAGGCAATCTCTGCTTAACATACAAGGCCATGTCAAACCCAGAGCTGTTGGACATGCTACACTTAAAGAAATCCCAATCCCTCAGAGCCACACAGTCCAGGGATCTAAACCTTGTCATCACAATAAACCAAACATGCTGGAGGGATAGGTTCCTGACCCAGAGACTCCCCAGACTCTGGAATAGACTGCCCATACATGTCAAACAGAGCGGCTCTTTGGCCCTCTTCAAAAGGAACCTTGACGATTGGATGGGAGAAAGGAAATTCACCCCGGGGATCACGTCAGTTGCCCTGCTAGACAGGGGTCCAAGGAAGTAAATAGTGTGAGAAGAAATAGCCAGGGAATTGTTATGGCTAGGCTTGTATAGGCCCTAGAGCCGATAGCCTAGTACCAACCTATGAACCTATGAAGAAACAAAGAAATGTTTTCAGAACTACCTGGCTGGACATACTTGATTCATCACCATATTGAGACAATTCCAGGAAGAAGATTAAGTTAAGATCTTACAGAGTACTGGATTGACAGAGAACGGCTGCAAAAAAGAAACAGCAAAAATGTTTAATATGGGAGAATGGGGGGGGGGGTTGTCAGAAAGGAGTCTTTGTCCTAAAGCCTGATGGAACAACCAGGTTTTGTAATGACTAAAAAGCTGGGAGGTACGGTCCTTTCTTTTGGGTTACATGGTGTTCCTACATCTTGTCAAACATCAATGATTAAAGTCCAAAAGCACCATATCAAGCAAGTCTCCACATATCTATGTGATGTAATAACACACTCAAATGACAGAGCTCACATCTAATGTACAGACTCTACTAGATTTTCTGTGACTACCCAGGCCAGCTGTCAAATGCTTCCAAGATCACATTAAACATGACAAGAGGTAAAATAGTCAGAGTATGTCATCAGTAGGAGAAATTGTTAATCCCTGGGAAAAATAAAAACTTGAAGCAGTGTGAAACTATCCTATTCCAGGCACTATGAAGCATGTAAAGACATTCTTGGGGCTAGTGGACACTTATCAAAAATTTCCACCCAGTTTTGCCTCAATAGTTTGGCCTGTTAGAGATATGACTAAGGGGAGGTGGTCTCTTAAATTGAAATAGAGACTAGTGGCAGAGACTACAGCGTTTTATACCTGGTGTAGCTTTTCCAGACTTCAGCAGCCTATTACAGTGCGTACTAATATATATTATAGTTAGGCCTAGGGCAGTGATATCACAGACATTTGATGGGGAAGAACATCCAATGTATTTTTTCAGCCGTCATTTGAGCAGAGTAGAAACCAGGTTTTCTACTACTGAAAGGAACTGCTTGACATCCCAGTGGGCACTACTCTAATTAACATTTTACATTCTTGGCTAAGAATGTAAATTGGCTATGAATCTTTCCCCACTGTTATGGCTAAATATATAGCAGGATGGAAACACAAAAACCTATGGAGCATTCTGGAGCATTTCTCCCCGGGCCTCCGCTGAAAACAAATGTCAACAAATGTTAAAATAAAAAAATCAAATAAAAAAAATGTATGAATACTTTCTTTGCAGCCCTTTAAATTCATGGTGAACCACGTACCAGGCTCATCCCACCTTGATGCAAATGTCGTGTCTTGGGCCATTTACTTGGACTCAACGTTTTCCGTTTCTGTGGGGGTTACTACAACATAGTTTGCTGGTTCTTGCCAGAGTGGTGTCCCACAGTGAGGTAAAATATGGTAAACATTGTAAATAATACATAATGCTTTGAAACTGATAGAAATACGATGTATAAAAGCAATGCATAGAATTCTTGCTTTTAGTAGTCAGATACTGTTTTTGTATGAGGCTGAGAGGACAGAGAAGATTCCTATATGATTCACTTAATAGAACCTGTTATGTAATTAAATGCTACATGAAAGGCAGCTGCAACCCTACCAAACGCGAAAGAAGCTAATCTCTCTTATATTGCAAATGGCTGCCTGGAGGATTGGTTTTGTGTGTTTTATTTATTTATTTATTGACATTTGTTAACCGGGTTTGTCCATCTGGGCTTGTGGCCCATTTTCAGTGGAGACCCAAGGAGAAAAGCTCCAGTAATACATTTTAAAACAAGTACAATTTTAAACAATATTGATATAATAGCAGTTATAGCAAAACGATTCACATATGTTGGGATACATGCATAAATTTAAAGTTGCATTAAAAAGAAGCTAAGTTACAATTTTACATTGATATAGTTCAATAAGTCAACAATAAACATTTTTTGTTTGTATAAAATTGTGCAAATGCATAGCAGACACATTGGAGAGAGAGGTGTAATGAGGTACTAAGTATGGTCCTTTTGAGGGTACATAAAGGGAAGGAAGACTAGGTAGGGTCATGGCAAGGGCAGGTTCTTGAATTGAAAAAATAAGCTTTTAGTTCACTTTTAAAGTGTGAGGTGTGGCAGATTGAACGTAAGTCAAGGGGAAGTTTGTTCCAAGCATGGGCAAGGGAGTGTTTGTAGAGTAGTTTGCCTACTGACCTTTTTGGGTGGTAGATATCAAGTAGTTGTTGGTTAAAGGTACGGAGGGTCCGGGATGGGATGTAGATGGAGACTAAGGAAGATAGAAATGGACAGAAGGAGGGTATATAAAGAATAGAGTGTACCATATGAAATTGATAAGATAGCAGAAACTGGGGAAGTTCAAGCCATTGAAGAGAGTTTAAAGAAATGCAGTGGTGTGAGTTGTATGGGGAGTTAGTAATGAATCTGGCTAATTTATGGTAAGTCTGTTGCAGTTTGTTTAGAGTGGAGGCCTGGATATTGGTAAGAACTGGTAAGTTAGTAAGAAAAGTGTTACTCTGAATTAGGAAAAATCTTACTGGACTACTCTGCAAAGACCTGTTTTATTCCTGCTTATTGCCAATGCAGAAGAGAGTAATTGTACTGTTTTAGAAGAAACTGTTGCCTTGTTTATGTAAAAAACTAGCCTGCACCTCCACAATGTTATCATGGGATTATTGATGCATTATTGTAAGTGTAATTTCCAGTCTTTGCTAATTCTATTACGACACAGTTTTATTCAAAACTTATATAAGCAGACAGAGCTGTGCATGCTTTTCATGGCTATCTTGTGCTAGGATTGCTGTCAGAGTAGCCTCGTGACTCAAGTGGTCATGTAGTGACCTTCTGTAGTTGCATTATAATGTTACATCATTTGACACCCTTAATACATGTTTTCAGTAGCTATGAATTACACTATCACAGTTACATAGGTTAAGCTGCTCAGCTGTTTAGGTTTCATGCACCAATAAGAAGCAAACTGTGCACCAATGAATTACCTGTACAGCACTGTTACTCTTCTGTCTGTCAACTAGAAATAAATACTTCCATATGCATGTTCCTGTGCACTCGCCCTGTGCACCATGTACTATGCCTGGGAATTCTGCCTTTTGAACCTTAAAGATGGTTTTCAAGCAAAATCAAAATATTTATTTATTTTATTTGGCATTTCTTTACCGGGAATGTCCGACTGGGCATGAATCCCATTTTCAGTGGAGGCCCGGGGAGAAAAGCTCCAACCCACGTAGTAAAGTTAATAATCTACATAATATTATGACAGGAAGTCCAGTAAGAAATACTAGAATTGACATACAGGATAAATAAAGTCAGATCATAAAATTATACAGTGAATATTAAACAACGATCATAGAATACTGAACACCTAGTAAAGTCCTTTTTCCCTGTCTCTAAAATCTAACAATGTGGTTTCTGTGATCAGCATTTTTTGTTAAAGTAAGTTGATTAAAATGTGATTTAACTGGATTATTTTGTACAATCCTGCTCCTAAACACCTTATAATCATTATTTTAATGCAGACGCCAACATGAATGTAGACTAGAAAAGGTTCACGGGTTCATAAGAGATCACTTGGCTAACAGCTTAAGGGCCCTTACAAGCTTAGCCAATATAACATGGTTTTACCCAATATGTGATCCCAAGGGTCAAGAGGATGGTATGGATTTGTGCCTGTGCATTGAGCATCTTACAAATCTCCCCTGTCCATAAGGGATATTGGCGTTATCCCCAGGAGTGAATTTGCGATTCGCCATCCATTGTCCTGTTGTACTCATTCTATTCTCTTTTCTTTTCAGATACATCAATATGGCAGCCCACACCTCTGAAAATAATATGAATATTCATAAAGAACAGTAAGTAGTCCTTCCTATACTTAATGAATTTATCTGAACACCAATATTATCAAGCCATGGCTTTTGGTAATGAGTAGTTAGTAATCATCAGTATTAATCTTACTGCAGAAGACACAAAGGAATGAATTTCACATATTTTTTTATTTATACACTTAAAAACCAAGTAGCTATATTGGTACTGAAGCTAGTTTGCAGACACAGTCTGTGCTAAGAAGAAAACGCACAACATAATGTTATTTCTGCCCTTCTGTTGTTCTCAGTCTTAACCTGTAGATAATCCTAGTCCCACTGACATTTCACTAACCAGATTACTTTAACTACGAGTACTAGATGTCTGCAACATTGTTATCCATTAATTGAAAAACATAGGATCATAGGAAATTACTAGGCTATTGGCCCTGAGGCCCTTATAAGCCTAGCCAAGAGTTTAACCCATGCATAGACAAATCGGCACCCGATGCCCCTGTCCAGCAGGGACATGGGTGGAATCCAAGGGATGCATTTCCTATTTCCATCCAGTTATCCAGATTGCACTTAAAAAGGGGTAAAGAGGTACTCTGCTTGATGTGGAGAGGGAGTCTATTCCATAGATGGGGGAGCCTCTGAGACACAAATCTGTCCCTCCAGAAAGTCCTATTGGTGTCACAGACCAGGTTGAGGCTGTGTGTCTGTGTTATTCGAGTGGAGCTTGACTTACGGATATGCAGCAGTCCCATCAAGGTGAGGTACAAGATCACCTTGTATGCCAGACAGAGGTCACCTCTGAGGAGTCTGTATGAAACAGAGTAGAGGGACAGGGATTTTAGCCTACATGACTAATTCATAGGTTGTTACTAGGCATGCAGTCCACTAGACTATGAAGGACCCTAGACGAAATTCCCAGTCGTCCCATTGGTTAAGTGACTTGCACATGGTCATACTGTAGACAGATAAAGGCTATGGGAATCAAACCCTGTACCACAGGAAGTAACTCGTTAACAGATCATAGCCTTAATCATCTGCACTACCTGCCAAACTACATCAGCAATATCTCTCTGTCATACACATGGTTAAGGTAACATCATACATCTTAGCAAGGCAGTAGCGAGTATTCAAAGATCAAAAATTAACATGTTTAGCTACTTGGACAACCCCTAGTTGAAAGAATAGTTAAGTGGCAGCCCTAAACTTTTGTAACTGCTAACATGCAAACACAGTCTCAAGCGCTATTAATTCATTCATGTATTCCTTCTCTGATTACCGTTTAAACCAATTCAGGATCAGAGGGGCAATTGGAACTTGTCCTATCAGTTACTGGACAAAAGGCCGTAGAACCATCCAGAATAAAGCATCAAACCATGTTAGTGCATGTGTGCATATACGCATGCACACACACACACATACACACACACACACACACACACACACACACACACACACACACACACACACACACACACACACACACACGCACACACACACACACACACACACACACACACACACACACACACACACAGTCGTACACAACACTCTCATCTATTGCAGGGACACAGTTCTTAAAAAAAGTTAAATTCCATTTTCACGAAATTAAATCTTGGAATTATACCCATGATTTTTAAGTGTAATTTCCAGTCATTGCTGTATTTACATTATGATTTTAGTGTGTCTATGTATCCTACTAAAGCTTAAAATTACAACACTATTGCAGATATTTTCCCAGATGAATATATCATACCAGTAGCCAAGTATGTCGCTTACCTACCCAGCAATACCCAGATTTGCTCTGAGCTACTGCACAATGGTACCTCCTATACCGAGTCAACAGATATTGCCAATATATTGGCCAACAGATTCAGTGCCATCTTTACCCCTCTCTCCCCCAACCAAAGGACCAATCACAATGCCAGGCACCCAGTATTACTGCAGCACAGGTTAAAGCTGCATTGTCCAAGGCCAAGAATACAGCTTCTATGGGACCTGACAATATCCCTAGCTGTGTTCTACATGAACTACAGAGTGAACTGGCACCTCACCTGTGTACCCTGTTCAATCACAGACTCACCTCAGGCTTTGTCCCTACCAAATGGCGCACTGCTATAGTCATCCCTCTCCACAAAGGAGGAGTGACTACAGACCCTGGGAACTATCACCCCATTAGCCTGACACGTCTGGTATGCAAAGCTATGGAAATCATCATCATGGACCAAATAAACAAGGATATCGGGAATCTCCAAACTCTGGACCTAATAAACAAGGATACAGGGAATCTCCAAACTCTGGATCCTACACAGTTTGGTTTTGTGAAGGGCAGATCATGCCTGCTGAACTTGGTCGACTTCTTTCAGTCAGTCACCAGAGCTGTGGATGAAGGCAAGGTGGTCCATACAGCCTACCTTTGAGCTGGCCAAAGCTTTTTATACCATTCCCCATTCAGGAATCATAGAAAAAAATCACTAAGCTAGGCATCAACCCCTATATCACTAGGTGGGTTGCAAACTGGCTCCCAGATAGAACCCACAGTGTGAAAGTAGCTGACTCCAAATCGGACTGCTAACCAGTCACGAGTGGAGTCCCACCGGGATTAGTCATGGGTCTCCTCCTGTTTGGTATCTACTTCTCTGAAGTCCAGGCCAACATGAAGGGACTCTGGCTGACAAAGTTCACAGACAATTGTAAGTTGGGAGCCATTATTAACTCTCCAAGTGATGTTGACAACCTACAGAAAGGCCTCTCTGAGACTAATGACTGTTGTCAGAACCATGACCTTAAGCTCAATGCCAAAACATGTGTCATCATCCCCTTTGGGAAAAACCCAGTTCCCATGAATTACCACATTGATGGTAGTCCACTGAACTCAGAAGGTTTTATAAGAGACCTGGGAATACAGGTTGACTGCAACCTCTCTTTTGACCACCACATTGCCACTGTGGACAGAAAGTCCTTCTATGTGGCACATTTCATTACTAAGATAATAAAAAACAAGCTCAAGTGTACCTTCACAGCTAAGACACTGTTAAAACCAAAAATGTAATGAAAAATATAAAAAAGGTGTAGATAAAAAACAATAAATGGAGCGAGAGCTAGCAAAACCCAATAAGCGCTTTTAGCATATAGCCTTCTTTAATCCTGACTTCCTGCAGCCCTCCCTTCTTATTTAAAAGAACATCAACCAATCAAATCATATAATTACAGGGCACACCTTCTGATTAATGCAATAGAATAAAATCATTAGTTACCCTATCAGAGCAACACTTTTTGAAGCTCAACCAATAGGCAGCAAGCCTTCAAAGACCCATTTACATATGTAAGCCAGACCTATATTGGCATACCTTCTGATTGACCCAATGAGACAAAGTCATTGTTCACCCTATCAGGGCAGCATTTTCTAAGGTTCAACCAATAGGCAACAAGTCATCTAAAACTCATTTACATATCTAAGCCAGACCTATACTGGCTACACCTTCTGATTGATCCAATGAAATAAAATCACTATTTGTCCTACAAGGGCAGCACTTTCTGGACCTCAACCAATAGGCAGCAAACCATCTGAGACTAATGTCCAGCTAAAATATGAGAAATGTCCTGTAAAAAAATGTATATATATATATAAATCGATTGCAACTGCAACTACACATAAAACATAACATTTATGCAAAAAGGCAACACTCTGAATGCCCAAGCAGCACTTGGTAAGTGCATGCAATGACTTCTTAATATTCACAGAAAAAATATATATATATAAATATGTATCTCTGTGAAGGATGAACTTTAGATTAAGTATGACTACACATAGGATTTCATTTGTAGTATCCAGCTAAAATATATGGCATGTCTATGGAGGGAGTACATAATTCATTTTCAGCTTCACCTACATATAACATATAAATGAGAGTTAAGCAAAAAGGCAATGCTTTGATTGGCCAAACAACACTTTTTAGTGCAAGCAGTAACTTCTTAATGTGTGCAGGAGATATCTCTATGGGAAATATAAGTTCGATTTAGCTACTCATAAGACATAGATATAAATTCCACTAGAATAAAATATTATGTTCGCCCAATTAGCACTTATTAAGTGCAAACAGTGACTCTTAAAAAATAAGAGGTCTGAATTCTATGGTTCCTCTTAAACCTGTTCTAAAAATGGGATTAATCATCAGGAGATGAAAGTAGATCGGACTGGTTATGGATTGTGTTCATGATTTATCTACATCAGATTTGTTAATCAAACCTGAGAGTTATATTTGTCTGCTGCTATGGAAGTTCTATGCAGTGCTAGTGAATCACACAACAAAATCATGTACTTTTATTATTTATCTAATGAAAACCCTTGTTCAGAGCATGGGATGACTGGGACAGTTAATCGACCTCCAGGGGAAGGTTATAATGCTTCAAATACCCGGAATAATTGTATGGGATACAATGAAGTTTTTTGTGTTGGTGAATGGCTGCAGGAAAACCTTAGGCTGACACCAGTAAATACTGTAAGTACTGCTGATTACAGCACTAAACTACAGAAACTAGACCACAACTTACTGAAAATAAAGAAAGTACGAATAGAAAACTCATACTTTAAAGAATGTTTGAAAACTAAGACTGTACCAAAGGGTCTACGAATGTGGAGATTTCCACCTGCTTTAACTGCTAACTTGCCCTTGCATAAGGAATTGATAAACATGTTTGATAAACATGGATTTGAGTATATGGACACTGTGGTTAAACACAATAAGAGTTTGTTGACTGGTTTAATTAATGATGCTACTGAAATGGATAAGGTAATTACAGGGGACAGAGCTCATTTGGACAATTTATTTGATTATAATAGAGTTTTTAAAATCAATTGAGCACCAAATTAATATTATTAAAAACAGAAAAATAAGAAAGCTTGAAAGGGATAGGAGTCAATACAATGAAAAGAAAGCATACCTTGAACCCCCAAGGTCACAGAATTGGGTGGCACCGAATGAATTTAATGATGGTAATGTTGGTTATGTTGAACCAGATGACACTACTTTTTTAGAAGAGGAACAATTTCCATCAATGAGGAGGTCCGAACGCCTCCAACAGAGATACAACAGGGAACCCCCAGGTCAAGGGGCCCACACTACGAACAGGGGTTGAGGGGGGTACACCGTGAATTGAAGGGAGAACTGGAGAGGGGGTTACCAGGGCAGGAGATAATTAATGATGGTGAATTAAAGTCCTGTGTTATTGTGAAGAATAAAACTGGTGATTTTAATGTGCTTAACTTTTCCTCCCTGAATGTAACAATATGTGACCTGTTATCTAAGGGTGTAACATTTGGCCAAGAAAAGAATTTTGATTTATCAAACACGTTGATTAACTTGAAACACTATGTAAGAAAGCTGAATTTTAATATTTTGTTTAAATCTGATGAATATGTAAGTTATCCCCTGCACATTTCCAGTACTTATAATCCACCTGTCCACCTGCCTCTACAAATATTCGAAAAGTTATGTGAAATTGATATAAGGAATTTAAGAAATGATGGTCATATTACTAATTTAAATATTAATTAAATAGAATGCCTCAGTAATCTGAGATCTAATGTTGATATTAGAATTATTAAACCGGATAAAGGGGGTGGGGTGGTCATAATGGACAAGGTGGATTATAATCAGAGTATGATGGATGTCTTATTGGGAGATGCTTATGTGAAGAGCTCTTTGAATGAGTTGAATGTTTCATATAAGAAGATTCGTAATGTCTTAAATGACTTATTTATTGAAGGTTCTATTACAACTGATGAATTCAACTTTTTATCTACCTCTTATCCAAAAATACTATGTTTGTTTGGTTTGCCAAAAATTCACAAGTGTTTATTTGATCCCCCCATGAGACCAGTTGTTGATGGTCGTGGGTCTATAACATATCCATTGGCCAGATTCTTGGCTATCAGGTTGAAATCACTTTTAACAACAGAAAATTTATGTAGAGACTCCTGGGACTTTCTTGAAAGAATCAACAAGCTGGACTATATTGATTCAGGCCTTTTTTATTACCATGGATGTCAAAGACCTATACACAGTGATACCCCATGAGCTTGGTTTTGAATGGTTTTGTGAATTTCTATGTGAAAAGGGTGTTCCTCAACCTAGGGTTAACATATATGAACAATTGTTGGAGGTGGTATTGATGAACTGTTTTATATTTTTTAACAATGAATACTTTCTCCAGAAAAATGGGGTTGCCATGGGTTCACCATGTGGGGGGCTCTATGTGAACATTGTCATGCTCCAGTGGGAGAAAAAATATTTACTGAACTCAGTTTATTATGAATACTGTAGAATGTGCATCCGTTTTTGGATGACATTTTTATTTTTTGGGTGGGTCCACGTGATAAGATTATAGAATTTTTAGATTTTATGAACAACTAGACACAATTTCTACATTTTACTTGTAGTTTCAATGAGAATTAAATAGCATAATTGGATGTTAAACTAGTTAAGAATAGGTCCAGGAAGGTTTTTCAAGCCGAAATCTTTCGTAAAAAGACATATTCGAATAGTTTCCTTCACTTTAATAGTGGTCATCCTTATAAGCAAAAGAAGGGGGTGGTAAAAGGTCAGCTGGTTAGGGTTGCCCAAATGGTTACCTCTTTTGATGCATTTTTAAATGAATGTAAACTGTTGAAGGAAATATTTTTGAGAAGAGGTTATCCTAACTCAATTGTGAATGAGGTCTTTATTGAGGTTTTGAATAAGACGGAGAAAGGTTATTTCAAGGCTATCCTTAATCAGTATGTTCATAGGTTCATAGGTTGGTACTAGGCTATAGGCCCTAAGGCCTATACAAGCCTAGCCATAACAATTCCTTGGAAATTTCTTCCCACAATATTTACTTCTCTGGGCCCCTGTCTAGCAGGGTGACTGACATGATCCCTGGGGTGAATTTCCTATCTCCCATCCAATAATCAAGGTTCCTTTTGAAGAGGGCCAATGAGGCGCTCTGCTTGACATGTATGGGCAGTCTATTCCAGAGTATGGGGAGTCTCTGGGTCAGGAACATATCCCTCCAGCATGTTTTGTTCATTGTGATGATAAGGTTTAGATCCCTGGAGCGTGTGGCTCTGAGGGATTGGGATTTCTTTAAATGGAGCATGTCCAACAGCTCAGGGTTTGACATGACCTTGTATGTTAAGCAGATTGCCTCTGAGTAGACGATATGCCACAGAGTATAGCTGGAGTTTTTTTAGACGGTCAGCATATGGCATCTGCTTTAGGCCTGTGATTCTTTTAGTGAGGTATTTCTGTGGCCTTTCCAGCTGTTGCAGATGTCTTGTGAGGTACATACCAAATGGGGCATTATACTCTATAATGGGTCTAATGAAGAATGAGTACAGTGGGACAATGACCACTTTTTTTCTGGATGAAAAGCCCTTAGTGATGAGGTGTGCCACATAGAAGGATTTCCTGACTGTTGCGGCAATGTGGTTATCGAAAATGAGACCACTGTCCACTTGTGTCCCTAAGTCTCTCATCACACTTTCAATGTTTAGTGTCCTGCCACCTATGTGGTAGTTCATGGGTACATGTTTTTTTCCAAAGGGGATAACTATACATTTCTTGGCATTAAGCTTGAGCCCATGGCTCTGGCACCAGGCATCTGTTTCTGTAAGGCCCTTTTGTAGAATATCCACATCATTTGGGGATTCTATAACGGCTCCCAGTTTGCAGTCATCTGCAAACTTTGTTAGCCAGAGTCCCTTAGTGTTGGCTTGTACTTCAGAGAAGTAGATGCCAAACAAGAGTGGTCCCAGGACTGAATCCTGAGGTACTCCACTTGTCACTTGTCTGGAGATGGATTTGGAGTCTGCTACTTTTACAGTCTGTGTTCTGTCAGTAAGCCAGTTGGCAACCCATCGAGTGACATAGGGATTTATGCCCAGCTTAGTAAGTTTATCTATGATTCCAGAGTGGGGGATGGTGTTGAAGGCCTTGGCGAGGTCCAGATAGGCTGTGTGGACCGCCTTACCCTCGTCCACAGCTCTGGAGACTGATTTGAAGAAGTCAATCAGATTCAGGAGACAAGATCGGCCCTTCACAAACCCAAACTGGGTGGGGTCCAGTGTTTGAAGGTTGCCAATGTCTTTGTTTATAAGTTCCATGATAATGCGTTCCATGCCCTTGCAAATCAGGCTTGTCAGACTGATGGGATGGTAGTTCCCAGGATCCAAGGTGGATCCTCCCTTGTGGAGCGGGATAACTGTAGCTGTGCGCCACTCAGTGGGCACGAAGCCTGAGGTGAGGCTATGATTAAACAGGACACTTAGGTGGGGTGCCAGTTCATTTTGTAGTTCATGTAGTACACAGCCTGGGATGTCATCTGGTCCCATGGATGCTGTATTCTTAGCTTTGGAGAATGCTATTTCTACCTGTGTGGCTGTGATTATCGGAATTTGGCAATCTTTTGGTATTGAGATGAGCCCTTTAGGGGGTGAGAGGGGGGTGAAGTTGGCACTAAATTGATCTACCAGGATATTGGCAATATCCTTGGGATCAGTATATTTAATGCCATTCTGTTGTAGCTCAGAGCAGATCTGAGCATTGCCATTTAGATTCTTGACATAACTATAGAATGCATTGTGGTTGTCTTTGGAATCTTTGGCAATTTTATTTTCGTAATAGCTTTTGAGGATTTTATGAGGGATCTCAGTTTCTTACTGAGGCTGGTGAGGGAGTTTTTTGCATACTAGGATTTTCCTCTTTTCTGCAACAGTTTCTTCCTTCTGTTATATAGTTTGTTTATAGCAGGGGACCACCAGACTGGCTTTCTTTTTTTGGAGAAGATCATCTTGGTTCTATTTGGAATGGCACGATTCATGCACAAGTGGATGTGCTCGTACAGTGCCTTAGTGTAGGATTCTGCAGTCGAACTTCCAGATCCCGTCTGCGTGGGTGTTGTGCATTTTGTCACTTCTGACTTCAGTAGCATGAAGTTGGCTTTGGAGAAGTTTTTTAAGGAGGTTTCCTTACTGGGGGGTGGGGGTGGGATGTGGATGTCAGGGGTGATTTGCTTATGGTCAGACCTGACCAATAAGGGGGTGACCACTGTTGTGGAGCATCTGTCTCCCATGTTGGTAATGACCAGGTCTAGGATATTGGAGCCCCTGGTGGGACAATGGATTAGTTGATCCAGGGCATTGGAATTTATAAATTCCAACAACCGTTGGGAAAAGGAGTTGGTACCTGAGTAGTTTTCCCAATTAATGGCAGGGTAGTTGAAATCACCCAGTATTAGGGTGTTTGGTTGTATCTTAATATTTTCCAGTATGTTTAGGAAGGTGTAGTGAGAATCTTGGGGTATGGTGGGGGATCTGTAGCAAGCTACAATTTGGATTGCATTCTTAACTAGTGTTAGTTGCACCTGGAGAATTTCAGATGCATTGTGTTGGGCAACTAGCCTGGAGGTGTGAATATCCTTGGTGAATATGCACACTCCTCAACCTTTAGTGTTTCGGTCTTGGTTTTCTGGCCGAAAAGTGTGGTAAGAATAGTAGCCTGGTATTGCAGGGGTGCTCTCTGGAGCCTTGAACCAGGTCTCAGTCACTGCACAGATATCGATGTTCTCCATTTTTAGGAGTGCCTCGAGAGTGTGCATTTTGAGGTTTAGACTTCTAGCATTGAGTAGCATTACCTTCAGATTTTGCATGCTTGTATCTGTTACGGTGGTGGTTTTATCCTTTGAACCTTGCCTAAAAAAGGCACTATAGGGGTGGCAAGAGCTTTAGTCAGTAACCTGAATCCCAGGGATGACAGGTGCAGACCATCTCTGGCAAAGCATTGTGGTTTGTCGATCATGTCTTCCCAGGCAGACAAATACTGGATCCCCTTTGTATGACACCAGAAGCTTAGCCAATTGTTGAAGTCAATCATTTTGTCCTTATACTGTGGTATCATTCTGGGTGAAGGCAGGATGCTACTCAGGGCTAGGGTCATATCTGCCTGGGTCACTTGATCCAAGAGCTCTTCCATGTCTCTTTTCATGTAGTCCAGGGAGGTACGTCTCAAGTCATTCACTCCAGCATGGATAATGACAGAGTCATATTTGTACTTATTGTGGAGTGACTTGAGTGCATGCGTTATGTGGCAGATCCTGGCACCCGACAGGCAGCTGACTGTAATTTTCTCCTTGTTCAGCCTGGTGAGTGGGACATCAGTGTGCCTGACTATAGAGTCACCTATGACTAAAGTGTTGGGTACATTGTCTTGCCTTAGGGGCTGTTGTTGGGTGGCACACTGGTGTTGTGAGCTATGTGTCACTTTGGATGTTCATCGTGCATACAGCTGCAGTCATAACAGATGGGGTTATCCTGCCATCAGGCGGGTCCTCGGTCGGCCGAATTCCAAAGTCTAGGTCCGGCATCGGTTGTCGTCGCTTCTTCCCTGACGTCAGTGGTATAAAAGAGGCAGCCGACGCCATTTTCTTCAGTCTTTCTTGCCGCGCGGTGCCCGAAGCAGAAGCAGTTCGCAAGTGCCGGTCGGCCAGCTCCTGAGATTTACGAAAGTATTTCAGCCGAAGTCTTCTTGAAAGCTAAGTACCCGTTGAAACTTTTCTTGCCTCAGACCGATGTCAGACAAAGTTAATAATTGCATTTCATGCGGGAAGCAAATACCACATAAGGATTTCCACGCTTTCTGTATACCTTGCTTAGGCCCAGACCACGACGTCTCAGCCTGCCGTTTTTGTGCTAGATTCAATAAGCGCACTATTAAGCGTCGGGCGGAGTTCGCCCTTCACTTTTTTGGCAAAAAATTTAATTATATTATGTCGTCGGATACTCCGACTCCAGTTTTGAGCAAAAAACGCAAAGATAAGGACCGACACACGAGGTCCGCACCTCCTACTGAAACCATGCTAAGGCAGACAACCGGTTCTCCGGTACTCAGCGAGGCACCTACGCAGCCCCTGAGTACCGATGACAATGCATTACCGGTGTCTTCAGTACCCGAGGTCGCAGGCTCCTCGGCCACCATTCCTACTACAGATCCTGACGCCACTCCTGGCGGGGAAACTCAGAATTTAGACAGGCCTGCCATTTCTCAAGGGGTCTTCAGGCCTTCCTCCTTCTCTATTAAAGCCTTCACTAAATCTAAAGCAGCCATGAAAACCAAAAAACAGGTTCCTCAGACCCCCTCTCAAGGCACCATGCCTAAAAAACAGATGCTTAAAATGGCAGAGGATTTGATTACTCTTATCAGGGGTTCTCATCCCCCCTCTGACAAAAGGCCCAGACTAGAGGAAGATTACCCTTCCTCAGACCAAGCTTCTATTACCTCAGAACTATCTGAGGACCAGGATTATGCCTATTCTCCATTCGAAGACTCTGACGCTGAGGAGTCTATTCCCTCGGTCTCCCCCCCTGAGGACTTCTCTTTTGGGGAAACCCTGCATACATTGAGGGAACACTTTCACTGGGAAGGCCAAGATTATTCAGATTCCAAGAAAAGGCTCAGGGAATTTCTTCTGCTCCCCCAGCATAGGCCTCTGGCTATCCCTCCTGTTTTAGATATATTGGATGATGTGTACACAGAAGCCAGCCTTAATCCTGATTCTTTGCCTCCAGCTCCTGCTAAACCAGACAGGTATTACCGGGTTCCTGATTCTCACCAGTTCCTATATAAAAGCCATACTGCTGACCCAGAAACAATTTCACAGGGTCCCAAGGGAATTAAGGCCTCTACTGCTAAAAATCCATTACCTTCAGAGAGAGATTCCAGAGCTTTAGAAAGGTGGGGGAAAAAGGTGTACACCTCGGCTACTTTAACCATGAGGGCATTAAACTGTCAGTTCCATATGTTAAAGTATCAACAGTTTTTGATATCTCAGCTGAAAAGCAAGATGACACAACCAGAACAACCAGATTTAAAAGAGTTGCAGGATTTGTTGCATGGTGCAGAGCAAGTGGGTAAACATACCTTGCAGTGTGGTTTTGATGCTTTAGAGGCCTCATGTAGAGCTGCTGTTACGGGGTCTGTTATACGTAGGCATGCTTGGCTCAAAGAGCAAACCTTACCAGATCATGTCAAAGCTAAATTATTAGATGCACCTCTTCAAAAAGATGTATTGTTTGGTGTTAAAGCTGAGGAGGTACTAAAGAAAATGGAGGAAAAAGCGAAATCAATGCAAACAGTGAAAGATTTCCTGCAGGTACAGCCTCCATGTTTCAGCGGAAACTGGCCTTCAAAAAATTGGTCCTTTCCAGCCACGGGCAGACCTCAAAGGGGCAGATACAGGCGCCCAAGGGGCAGAGGGCAACCTCAAGGATCCTTCAGAGCCAGACAGTGGCAAGCACCAACCCCAAGAGGTGGAGAAGATAGATCATAGTCTTTTAGAAAACAGACACAATGACTTCCCCCTACACCTGCCAAGCAAAGCTTTAATGGCAGCACCTTTGGGCGGAAAATTGACATTATTCTCAGAAAATCGGCATATTGTTACAAAAGACAAATGGATTCTGGACATTATAGACAGAGGCTACAGGTTCCACTTTCACACCCTTCCAAAAATGAGATGCATTCCAAACCTGCCACAAAATCAAAGGGCAGAGGCACAAAAACAAGTTTCAGCTCTCATAGACATGAAAGCAATTCAAGAGGTACCTGCAAAAGAACAAGGTCAAGGGTTTTATTCCAGACTATTCCTGGTACAGAGGAAAGAGAAAGATTGGAGACCTATCTTACACCTATCCATCCTAAACACATATCTACAGGTGCCAAAATTCAAGATGCTCACATTACAGCAACTTCTTCCCATGCTGGGCAAGGAGTCTTGGCTGGTAACATTGGACCTCAAGGAGGCATACCTGCATGTCCCTATCAGACAAGATTGCAGAAGATACCTCAGATTTCTTGCAGGTTCAACCCATTACCAATGCTCTGCATTGCCCTTTGGCTTATCTACTGCGCCCAGAGTGTTTACGAAATGACTGACATCAGTAATCGTCTTCTGCAGACTACAAGGGATACAAATCTACCCATATCTGGACGACTGCCTGATCCAAGCGGACAGCAAGGACATACTACTGCAGCACCTGGCATTTGTAATAAAACTGTTGAACTTCCTGGGATACACAGTCAACAAAAAGAAATCAAAACTAATACCCTCTCAACAAATAATCTTCCTGGGTGCCAGCTTGGATACAACCACACAGATGGCCTACCTCACGCCAGACAAGCAAGGGCAACTGTCTCAATACTTCAGAAAAATGGCAACTTACACCAGGCTAACTGCAAGGAAAGTCCTGCAGGCTCTGGGATTCATGGCATCTTGCATCCTACTAATCCCATGTGCAAAGCTGCATATGAGGAAACTTCAATGGCAAGCACCAACCCCAAGAGGTGGAGAAGATAGATCACAGTCTTTTAGAAAACAGACACAATGACTTCCCCCTACACCTGCCAAGCAAAGCTTTAATGGCAGCACCTTTGGGCGGAAAATTTACATTATTCTCAGAAAATCGGCATATTGTTACAAAAGACAAATGGATTCTGGACATTATAGACAGAGGCTACAGGTTCCACTTTCACACCCTTCCAAAAATGAGATGCATTCCAAACCTGCCACAAAATCTAACCTGAAAAACTTATGGTCTCAACACAGCCACAGCTTGGAAACAATTATCCCACTCATTCCATGCCTTCAAAAGGAATTTTTGTTTTGGGCTCAAGCTTGCCAAAGAAACACAGGTCTTCTTTTCTGTGTACCTCCAGCAACTCAGATCATCACAACAGATGCCTCAGACTACGCCTGGGGAGCACACATGACAGATCAGTGCATTCAGGGAAAATGGACCCGAAAAGAGAAGCACCTCCACATCAACCAAAAGGAAATGCTAGCCGTGCAAAAGGCTATTATGACCTTCAAAGACCTACTGCATCCAGGCCAGCTATTGATAAGGACAGACAACACCACAGTGATGTGGTACATAAACAAACAGGGGGGAACTCATTCATACCCCCTGTGCAGGCAAGCCATGACCATATGGAACACAGCACTGGAATTGCAAATTCAACTGCAGGCACAATTCCTGCCAGGGAAGGAAAACAAACTGGCAGACAACCTAAGCAGAAATATGACAGATCCACACGAATGGAAGTTGCATCCTCAACTTTTCACAAAGATAACTCAGGCATGGGGACAGCCAGACATAGATCTCTTTGCTACCCACAGAAACTGCCAGTTGAAAAAATTTTGTTCAAGGACCTATCATCCACAGGCCTGGAAAGTGGACGCACTTTCCTTCAATTGGGCAACACTGACAGTCTATGCCTTCCCGCCTCTTCCTCTGCTACCCAAAGTTCTATTAAAAGCCAGAGCACAGAGGCCGAAAATGATTCTCATCGCTCCAGACTGGCCAAGACAACACTGGTATCCACTCCTGAGGAGCCTGACACACTCCCCACCATGGATCCTGCCTCTAGTCTCTCTTCTGTTGTCCCAGCACAACTACAAAACCATTCACAGCCATCTCAAAACTCTAAATCTAGCTGCATGGAGAATTCCTTGATTTCCCAACAGTTTCTACTCTCCAAGGAGGTGCAGGATGTCATCTTGGAAGCCAGAAGACCTTCAACTAGAAAGGCTTACTCCGCCAAATGGAAACGATTTTATGCCTGGAATCTCGAAAAGGGACAGAATCCTTGGGTAATAAATATTCCTCGAATTTTACAGTACCTAGCTGAGATGTTACAGTGGACTTTCCTTCTCCTTCATCAAGATCCACGCTTCAGCCATTTCTGCACAATACAACACAGATCCTCCATTATTCTCTCACCCTCTCTTAAGGCAGTTCCTCAGAGGGGCAAAGAATTTAAAACCCCCAAGGAAACCACCAGTCCCTGCTTGGGACCTCAACTACGTATTGGAAAAGCTGACCCTTCCTCCCTTCGAGCCAGCTTCTTCAACAGAGTTACAGTACTTGTCATGGAAAACAGCCTTTCTTCTGGCTATCACTTCAGCATGCAGGGTTTCGGAGCTACAGGCCCTCATGGCTGTGCAACTATTCATCATTTTCCATCAGGACAGAGTTTCCTTACGAACCAATCCTACCTTTATGCAAAGGTAGTATCCAGTGTAGCTTTAAAACAGACTATCCACTTACCTACCTTTTATCCTAATCCACAAAACAAAGGGGAAAGACTACTACATTCCTTGGACATTCACAGACAACTACGTTACTACTTGGACAGAACAAAGCCATTCAGGAAATCTGAGCAACTCTTTGTGTCCTATGCTGTAGGTGCTCAGGGAAAGGCTATTTCCAAACAGACAATTTCAAAATGGATAGCCCACTGCATACATTTTTGTTACTCATTTCATGGAAAAACTGTGCCTGCATGCATCAGATCCCACTCCACCAGAGCCACAGCTACCTCTGTAGCCTTCCTCAGGGGGGTCCCTACCAAGGACATTTTGGAAGCAGCCACCTGGAGTTCAGTGCACAATTTCTCCAAGCACTATCACCTCCCACTATACTCAAAATCTAGAGCGGGCTTTGCCACAGCAGTCCTGCAGGGCATCCTAGCCCCTCCTAGTTCCACTTAGTGCCTACCACCCTTACTTAGCTTTGGGATTCTACCCATCTGTTATGACTGCAGCTGTATGCACGATGAACATAGTACAGTTTTGTACCTACCATAAATGTAGATGTTCAAGTGCTCATACAGCTGCAGTCCAGGTTTCCCTTCCTCCAACCCCTCTTAGGACAGGCCTTATGACAAACACTTTTCATATAACCTTTTTGGGGTATTATTTTATGGTGTATTTGCTTGCAACTACTGTTTTTGATTTATCAACATTGCATCTTTGCATAACATTATGTTTGCCTTCCTTCTGGGGGCACCTGACATCTGGGGCAAGAAAAACTGAAGAAAATGGCGTCGGCTGCCTCTTTTATACCCCTGACGCACTGACGTCAGGGAAGAAGCGATGACAACCGACGCCGGACCTAGACTTTGGAATTCAGCCGACCGAGGACCCGCCTGACGGCAGGATAACCCCATCTGTTATGACTGCAGCTGTATGAGCACTCGAACATCTACATTTATGGTAGGTACAAAACTGTACTTTGTGACTGGTGTTTGCTTGCGTTTAGGCTTTGCAGGTCCTTGTTGCTTGGGCAGGTTAATGTTAAGGGCCTCCGCATATGTGGGTTTAGTGTTGCTATGTGTGGGTGTTGATGGTGTGGGTTTTGAAGGGCTATGAGTTGCTAGAGGTGTAATGCAGGTGTTAGCCTTCTCCTCTTGACTGTCTAGCACAATCTTGGCCGGAGAGAGCTTTGCTTCCAGTTTGGCTATGTAAGTGCATCTCTCGCAGGTTGTGGTGTTGGGTGGTAGGAGGAGAGGATTGTCTGTGTACATGAGGCAGTTGCTGTATTGCCCCAGTATGCCCAGATTCACCAGGTGGACAGGAGAAATCACCGGAAGCTGACCCTTGGACATGCCTGTTTAGGTCCTTTTTTGTAAAGTTTAAGAGCTGTTTTCCCTTACCTTTGCAAGGTACTTTGCAATTGTAGGCTGTTTAGTGCCTATGATTTATTTCTCCTTATTGACAAGGAGAGCTGAGTGCTTGTATCAGTTTCAGGCTTCCTAGTGCTTTCCAGCAGGTTCTAGAGCAAGTGCTAGTCACAGGGGTTCAGATTTTAGTGCTACTACTGAGAACCCAGCTAGTTTTAAGGGAAAACTTGAAGAGCAGACTTTCCGGCACATGGAATAGTTTAACTGTAGCCTCGTAGTGCTGCCTTTTTGGGCTTATTTCTATCCCTTTCAACTTTCTGGCTTAAAAACGCGTGTGTTGGGATAGAAATAAGCCCAAAAAGGCTAATAAAATTATAATTTCAGAGCTGGAAACCACTCCTCTAACGTTAGATAGGCAGTACAATGCTCACCAGTCCCACTGGTAGGCAGTAGGACTTCCCTCTACCACAACAAGATCTGGATAGCTCTGAGCTCAGAAAATAAAGTCCTGAGACAAGCAAAGCCTGGGATATGGACTGGCTAGAAAAGGTGGGAAACGAGCAAACAAGATAGTATATATTTATTTTTTTGTTGAACAGGCTAAACAATGCAATAATACAGTAAAACACAGAACAGGCTAACACACTTGAGTGTGTAGTCCTAAACAGTAAATGCAATTAAAACTCTACAAAATTAGCAATTTAAAATTTTTAAATGAAGCAAGGCAAGTGCACAACTGAAAAATGATTTAAGAGGCAGTAACACAGCAGAATAAGTAGCTAGTCTACATATACAGAGAAGTCTATATATACAGAAAAGCAGGTAAAACACACAAACACTTCAGATGCAGTGCAACCTAGAGCACTTGAGTTGTAGCAATATTAAGGCAATTACAGTTATAATAAATGCTCTAAAATATACTCTATATTTCAAAAATGTTTGAGAAGCACAGTCAGAACATAAGGAAATTCAGGCAAAAATTTTTTTTTTTTTGAAAGGGAAAAAGGAGAAACAGAAGGCCTTATCAAATGTTCTCTCTGTATTAGGTAGAATGAGCTAATGACACTAGACTGGGAGGAGTGTCCCAGATCAGATCTACAGTAGGGGTGGGCAACTGCAAAGCCACCAAGTATAACAGCAAGACACCAACAGGGAGGGCAGGTGGGGATAAACTACAAAGCACTACAGAAAGCCACAAAATGAAAGTTTTTAAACAGATAAAGATTTGTAAAGATACAGAATGCTTTTAACTGCAAACAAATCAGTTACCCATGCAGATTACAATAAGAGTGCTATATAAATTGCTAGAAACAATAAACTGTATAAATAATCGAAAAAAAAACAGGATACTTATATATCTCAGCTAAGAGTCGGAGTCAACACCTCTCATCCATTCTGCTCAGTGTGTATAGACAGAGACTCTCTCAAAGTTAGGGCTTAAATACCAGAAGAACAACATTTTTTTTTATAAAAACACAAAAGAACCAGCCCCCACTAGCCTGCAGCCAATTAATACAATCTAGCCAAGGTAAAGAAAAGCTTCAGCTAATTCAAGAAAGCACTACAGAAAGCCACAAAATGAAAGTTTTTAAACAGATAAAGATTTGTAAAGATACATAATGCTTTTAACTGCAAACAAATCAGTTACCCGTGCAGATTACAGTAAAAGTGCTATATATAAATTGCTAGAAACAATAAACTATAAATAATCGAAAAAAAAAACAGGATACTTATATATCTCTCAGCTAAGAGTTGGAGTCCACACCTCTCAGCCACTCTGCTCAGTGGCTCAGTGTGTATAGACAGAGACTCTCTCAAAGTTAGGGATTAAATACCAGAACAACAACTTTTTTTTTTTTTTTTTACAAAAACACAAAAGAACCAGCCCCCACTAGCCTGCAGCCAATGAATACAATCTAGCCAAGGTAAAGAAAAGATTCAGCTAATTCAAGAAATCACTACAGAAAGCCACACAATGAAAGTTTTTAAACAGATAAAGATTTGTAAAGGTACATAATGCTTTTAACTGCAAACAAATCAGTTACCCGTGCAGATTACAATAAAAGTGCTATATATAAATTGCTAGAAACAATAAACTGTATAAATAATCGAAAAAAAAGAGGATACTTATATATCTCTCAGCTAAGAGTTGGAGTCAACACCTCTCATCCAGTCTGCTCAGTGTGTATAGACAGAGACTCTCTCAAAGTTAGGGATTAAATACCAGAACAACAACTTTTTTTTTTTTTTTTTTTTACAAAAACACAAAAGAACCAGCCCCCACTAGCCTGCAGCCAATGAATACAATCTAGCCAAGGTAAAGAAAAGCTTCAGCTAATTCAAGAAAGCACTACAGAAAGTCACAAAATGAAAGTTTTTAAACAGATAAAGATTTGTAAAGATACAGAATGCTTTTAACTGCAAACAAATCAGTTACCCATGCAGATTACAATAAAAGTGCTATATATAAATTGCTAGAAACAATAAACTGTATAAATAATCGAAAAAAACAGGATACTTATATATCTCAGCTAAGAGTTGGAGTCAACACCTCTCATCCACTCTGCTCAGTGTGTATAGTATGTATGTGGATGAAACTTGCTTGGCCAATACACCCAATGTTAACAAGGAGAACAATAGGACCATAGGAGTAACTTATGGAGATTCAACTTGTGTTACGACCTATTATGGGCCCAATGAAATCGTCATTGAAGTGAATGCTGATGACACAGATGACTCGAACTTGGTCATTGTGGACCAAAATGGAACTGAAAGGGCCATAGGAGTACCACAGTCGAGATCAGCTCTAGTTATGACCTATAATAGGTCCAGTAAATTAATTATAGATATCTTATATAAGAATTGGGTAATTATTGCATCCTGTAACAACATTCGACAATGGGTAGGTGAGAGACCAAATGTTATATACAGAAGAGGTAGGACACTTAAAAATGTCCTTGAATCTTGTAAAAGGGGACCTATGACTGGTTACGTGAGGAAATGTGGGGCTTGTTCATCTTGCACACATATTCTTGAGGGCAAGTCTTGCGTTATCAATGGGGTTACTATAGAACTGAGAAGGAAGGCCACATGCCAAATGAAAGGGTGGTATACTGTGCCCTATGTACGATTTGTCCCACTTTCTACATCGGGAAAATGGAAAGGAGATTAAGATTAGGATATATGAACATTTAAGGGACATTAGGTTAGGCAAAGAGACGAACGCTCTCGCTAAACACTGTAAGGAGTATGAGGGGCACAATTTTAAATTTACAATAATTGATGTTTTAGACATAGATCCAAGGTGTGGCCCCTGGACCCTACAACTGGAGAAACAAGAGGCACTATGGCAGATTAAAACTAATGCGATAAACTGGACAGGTATCAATGATGCTCTATCCTTAGCCTGTTTCTTGAAGTTAAAAGCATTAAATAGATAAATGAATCAATATACATTTTTTACATGTATTTATATAATTTTACATTTTATATGTACATATATATATATATATATATATATATATATATATATATATATATGTTATTAATAGCATTTTTACCTATACTATTTTGACAAGGGCATGATCTTTTGGGATTGGTGTGTTATTTGCTGTACATTTTAGTGTGTTTTTTATCATGACATGGGATCTGTGGTTGAATTGTACTGTTATTGTTGAATATTTATGAACTTTATGAATATTCATTATATGGTTTTATTTTATTGGTTCAATGTTAATTGGGGGTGGATCTGTTTGTTTAAAGTGAGCTCAGTAACAGTTTTCTAATTTCCTTGAAAAAGTCTTTGATTCACCAGAGACGAAAGCACTTGGAATACTGTTTATACCTTTTGGATTTTTATTCGACTACACCTTTTGTATGTTTTATTGAATAATTTCTTGGATAAACTGTCAGTCGGCTTTTGTACCTGAACCCACTGCTGCTGTTTTTGTCATTTGCAATAGTAATTAACTCATTTATTCAACCTTTCTTGAGCTACCAAAATTCTTAGAAACCATCTCCCTCCTTAAACTATTGTACATCTTAGAATACCTGAACATGTCCCACCAACTCTCCTGTGATTCCAAAGATACATAAGTAATAGAACCTAAGCTGTCAAATGGAAATCCACCCACCTAACATTTCTCCCTATAGACATAGTAGTCCAACAAGAATCAATATGAGAACTACTTCTCTTCAACAATTACCTCCAGACTGCCACATGTCTGTCAAAAATAATTCTATATGTTGGTGATGCCTGTCTTATATGTTCAGCCCCCTCCATACACGAGCTCCAAAAATGTGAGTAAGATTCATACAGTTCTGACAAAAACTGGTTCCAGGCCCACAATCTAATACTAAACCCCAAACAAATCAAAATGATGGTCTTCCATTCCAAGAACATAACTGTTCCTATACTTAATATAATTTCATACAAAAAATATAAAAATAGATACCATCCCATATGCAAAACTGCTAGGGATCACAAACTGACTATCAACTCAATACATACAAAGCCAACACACCATCAAAAAGGCTGATCTGAAACTTGGCCACTTTTATAGGGTCACAACCTCAACCTTTCTAACAGACTCTAGCTATAAAGCCACTGCCATTGCTAATTTCCTACCTACTCCAACATATGGCTCCCCCATATTGACTAATCTCCAAACACTTCAACTAAACAAGCTCAGTCAATACTATAATGAAGTAATCCACAAAAAGCTGCTTCAGTTATGTTGAAAACCCATACAAAGCTACCAAACTCAGAATCAGTTGTCAGCATATCCTTCAGCAAGCAGCCATATAGTAGAAGCAGTGAAAAAAATTTTAATGGTTAAGCACTTCCGTCTCTCACAAAAATCTTAGACTTCTTCAGAACCATGATGTTAGTTGTTCTGTTACCTAGCTGTTAGATAATATGGCTTGCTTGATCATGTGACAACTGAACAGACCTTAAAGAGCATTTAAAGGTATATGACCAAGAAAAATACATGGAATAAAAATACACTAAATAAAAATAAATACATTGACACCAGGGAATAATAAGTAACATATTCACATGTAAAAACCTTAAATTTAAAAATTAAAGTGAATGTGAAAAAATATATATTTAAAACTGTATACAAAATCACAATCTAGCAGCCTTCATTTTCAAATAACACACTTGAGACACATTCTCATTGATACTCTGAGGTTGACCGGCATATAGTTTCAGCTGCCATAAAAGCACCTTAACTTCTATTATCTTCTCTGAGACCCCCCTCTCGGATTTGAGGTTATTCTTTCCAAAGTAATAAAATTAAACTTGTTGAAACCAATGTGGCTAATAGAGTGTGCTCAATTACACATTCCCTTAACGTCCTCTCTGTTTTTCCGATATAAAAGGCCAAACAAGAGTGCCATAATGCTGCATATACCACCTCATTTTATTTACAAGTGTTACATCCATTTTAACCATAACTCATCCCAATTTAAAACTGTCACCCTGTTTAATGTAGCTGCAAATTTTGCAATCATTACATCTAAATGTCTCATTTTCCTTTTTCATGGGGAATGATCTCCCCAAAAAGTTCTTAATATTTGCCCCTCTCCTGAAACTGACTCTTACTGTAGGAGAAAGTGATTTACTCAAACAGTTGTCTACTTTAAACATTTCACAGTTATTCCTTATGATATGTGTAACAACACCACTGTTAGCAGAGAACGTGGTAAAGAAAGTAACACAGTAACTATTGGTGTTATGCGTTGCTGCCATACATGTTCTTAGCTTTTGGGGAAAATATTGTTTTCCCTCAAAATTCTCCCAATTTTGGAAATTTTATAGACATTCCCTTGATCACATCTGCTTGTTTTGGAGTGGGACTGAAACTGACTTAAAAGAATTTATAGACTTTCTTAATAGTACTACATCATCCTTTTTAAAGTTCACTTGTAATACTAGTAAAGATTACTTAGGGGTTTTTGTATGTTAAGCAATATTAAATTCTCTTCCACAATTTATCATAAATCCACTTGATCCAGTACATTTTTATTTTTTAACAGCCACCACCACTTAGAACAAAAAAAGAGTGTAGTTAAGTGCCAATTTGTTAGGATGATAGGGAAGATCTCAGATGGAAATATATTGCTTCAAGAAACTTTTAAGTTGAAGCAAACAATAAAGCTAAATCAATAAAAAATAGCCATAAAATAGCTGTATGGAGATTTATCGTCTTGCTCAAGTAAATACTGCTGAAAAGAAAATAATAAAGGAACCGTCAAAATGAAGCCTCAGTCTCAAGAATCCTAAACAGGGACGCTAACTGATTCCACAAACCAGGGATAAACTGGCAAAACATCAGCTGTATGAATTTTCACATTTGGCTCTAGCAAGAACTGGTATTCCCTCACCTGATGACTTCAGCAAGGAAAAGAAACATCTGATGCCCACAGATCAGGATATAACTCGTTTGAGGTACTAGTTAATAATTAGAACTAGCAGGGTACTTGCAGTTAAATTTATCTCTGAATAAATGGTTTCATCCCAAATATCTTGCTGTAGATATTGATTTTTTTAATAACTATGCACCTATTTGTGAAATTGTGAGAGTTAAGGGGGTGTATAAAAGGTTTTGGTTCCCTAGCTTTGGAATAGCATATTTTTGTATTTATAAATACATTTCATTCTGAATTTAATCCTGCACAGAATTTTATTCTCCATTCTTCATAGAAAGTCTTCTTATCTTGTATTATTATAATATTTCTGTGTTTCATATTTTTCTGACCTGTGGTCAAGGCTGCCTAATTGCTCTTATGATCATAGCTTCACAGCAGTATTTTAGAATTTATTAAAAATGTTTGGGTTCAGTCCTCTGAAGAAATGTTTTCCTCTTCAGAATAATATGAAGTGAGGACAAGACTATATGTATTGTTTCACAATACATTTTTTTTCTGTTTTAAAAACTGATAACTATAACTTCATTCTCATCTTATTAGGTAACAGAATAAGTTAGACTTTATTTTGTCCTTTGGCTAAACATAAAAAACAGACGATGTGAGAGACCATCTTGTCATTTTCTATGAGGTAGCTGTTGACAGTCCTTCTCGACAGCTAACACGGAGCACATTACAAATTCAGGAGCCATTCTACATTGTCAGGTCTGTTAGAATCATTCAATTTGACTCAAAGCTTCTTTGTTTTTTTGACAAGTTTCCAAACTGTGCATTACAAAGGAGGTATGTTGTCTTTTTTCTAAATTCGATTGTGTAGTTGAACATTTTAAGTATGTTGGCTCTGAAATATCTTACTACAAGTTTAATAGGGATTACAGATATAAAAAAGTGTTAGTTGGTGTAGGACCCTGCCACTATCTGATCAGGTTAATATGTTATCTGAAAAGTGTATTTTGATAGAGCTGTATTTTAACAAATAAACTGTGCACTTGATAACAGGCTTGTATATAAGATTATAATCAAATGTCTGACCATAACTAAGTTGTTATGTATTCAAGGTGTGGATGTCAAGAAATTCACCTTCAGTGTGGAGTGAAGCAAAAACTGAGAGGCAAAAGTTGTTATTTATGTCAAGAACACATGACATAGAGGATAATGATTGGGTCTCTAGTCATCCAGCTTACTATCTGTTCCAGACACTGATGCCAAAAATTCACTGCAAGAGTGAAACCCAAGAGGTGAATCTTGGTGTCCACATTGAGAACACACAGTAAAGGGTTTTGACTGGTGACATGATCAGATTTTTTGTAGTGGATGGGGCTTTAACTGCTCTATGTATTGACAATTACAGAAAAAAATGTAGCAGGTATACAATTTAGTGTTCACAGACAGCAGGCAGAATTAAAGTGTCTCTCTGTAGAACTAATACTTTTAAAAACTGTTAGGCACTCCACTCTGCCATACTTTTAGTTTATACGTTGCAGCAAAGTGAAGTTCTAACAGATTTTAAAGCGGTTTTACCCACTTTGCTGCTGTTTACTGGCTAATGTTCTTCTCTGTTAAATCCTTAATGCAAGATTTCATCTTAACAAAGCATAGGGCTGCTTAAGAAAAGCTTGTTAAACAATGTTCTGACATCACAGAGGTACTTAACTAGCTTGTTTTGTTTCCCATTTTCAGACCATAATCATAGTGTCTCATGCGCTAGAACTGAGTTATGACTGAGTAAAACAAATTGTGCTTCTTTGTAATATATAAAGCTGTGGCTGCTCCAGTGTATTACTTGTTACAGA
Source organism: Protopterus annectens (assembly GCF_019279795.1). NCBI lineage: Eukaryota > Metazoa > Chordata > Ceratodontiformes > Protopteridae > Protopterus > Protopterus annectens. Next base: position 1,157,264,492 of record NC_056748.1, read on the forward strand.
AAAAAATGTACTAGGTAATTAGTAACAGTAATGTGAAATCCCCATGATGCAGTGTTCAGAAGCTATGTCCCTTTGACAAATGGCTTTAAAAACTGTTAGACAACATTATGACACTCTTGTGAGACAGTAGTGTTTTACAGCATTTAAAGCTGTTTTAATCTCTCATTACTACTCTGCAGTGGCTAGCACTGGCCACTGTTATGCTCTAGAATGAAACAGTGATGGGAGATACGTAAAACTGATGTGATCTCTGCTTGACTTACAAAGCCATGTCTGACCCAGCCCTACTTGAAATGCTACACCTAAAGAAATCCCAATCCCCACGAGTGACACGTTCCAGAGATCACAACCTCATTACCACAATTAACAGAACATGCTGGAGGGACAGGTTCATCTCCCAAAGACTGCCCATACTCTGGAATAAGCTTCCCATTCATGTCAAGCAGAGCACCTCACTGGCCCTCTTCAAGAGAAATCTTGACGAGTGGATGGGTAACAGAAAGTTCACCCCCCAGGGATCATTCCAGTTGCCCTACTGGATAGGGGCACTGTGAACTAACATCGGGTGGCATGATGCCTGGTCAATTTCTTTTGGGCTAGGCTTGTAAAGGCTCCAGGGCCATTATACTAGTATACACCTATGAACCTATTAACCTATGTGGTTAAATTTCAGAAGTAATTGTTTCAAGAATTCTAGCTTTCATTTTAAAGTTTGAGTTTCAAACCAAATTATCAGAACTATTTGTTTATTTTGGGAACTTGTGGCTTGTAGAATAACAGTTAAAATTAATACCTTTGGCACAAATTTTCCTGAACAAGTCTTATTGTTTAAGTAAAACGTGGTGTGCTGTTAAGGAATAGCACAATTTGTAGAGTTGCCAACTTCCTCACAGTTGTGCAACTGTGAAGTTAATGAAAGAGAATGTGGGGCTGTATCATGTTTGAATTTCATCTTTACTTTTTATTCTGGTCTTCAGTTTCATGTCATCAAAAAAGCATTTCTGATGAGTGGCTGTCAGCATTGTTGCTTCATATTTGGAGGATTTGTTCAGTTTCATGACCAGAATCTGCTTACATCTAAAGAGATTCGTTCTTGTGCACCGAAGTATGCCTATGGTTCTGCTTCTCCTTACATTTTGCCAACAGATGTTAGGGTTGTAACTGATTGACAGACAGACAAAATTTGCTGCAAAATAAAATTAGTTATTTCTGCATGTCTACTTTTAAATCAAAATGCTCATTCCTTGGTCCAAGAGCTAAAAGAAAAAAGGAAAACAAAAGAGTCTTTACTTCATCCTTTGGATTTGATAATCAGTGCAAAAGAAGTCATTTTTACAATAAAATACATTTTCGATACCAACAGTGTTTTTAACGGTCCATCATATTTTTTTTCTTGTTTTTTTGGGGTTTTTTTGTTAGTAGTCTCTTATATTGACCCAAATATTATAGCAAAGTTCATGTTTTATGTGATTAGTGGAGCTGACCTTTGAAAGTCAAAGTATTTATCTTTCCCAACTGTGTATTACCAAACAGTGACCTTAGTAATGGTTCCCCAAGTTTACTGACTTTTGGAGATGGGGACTCTAGTAACTCCTTCCTTGAGGACTTCACTTCCTCAGACAAAACTCTCAAGAAAGCAAGAGAGAAAAGATCCAGATTATTACTGAATCGGTGCAGAATTTTCACAGGTTTGTGATTTGGGGATGAGGACAGGCGAGTCAAAAAACTTGTTATATGACAGAATTTGCTTTGCTAACGTCTTGTATAATTCCAAGTATTTCAAGGCCTCAGAAGTTATTTTTAACAAGATCTTCCATGAGGTGTATGCACAAATACCTCCTTACAAAAGAAGGGGCAGAGGATGAGACTAGTGTTGAGCCTTTTGTTAAGAAATAAGCATCAAAAGTCCCCAAATTCAAGATGGAAACCTCCAAACTTTTTCCTCATTTCCTCAGAGTTTGAATGGCTGCTTTTGATTTCAGATGTGCTTACTAGCACATGTTTGCTTAGGATCATAGGAGGTTACTAGACTATTGGTCCTGAGGCCCTTATAACCCTAGCCAAGAGTTTATCCCATGTTTAGACAAGTCAGCACCCAAAGCCCCTGTCCAGCAGGGACACAGGTGGAATCCCAGGGGTGTGTTTTCTGTTTCCCATCCAGTTATCCAGGTTGCACTTAAAAAGGGATAATGAGGTGCTCTGCTTGACGTGGGGGGAGAGTCTATTCCACAAAACGTGGAGTCTCTGGGACACAAATCTGTCCCGCCAACAAGTACTATTGATATCACAGACCAGGTTGAGGTTGTGCATATGGGTTGCTTGAGTGGAGCTTGACTTGTGGATATGCACCAATCCCATCAAGGCGGGGTCTGAGATTGTTTTGTATGCCAGATAGAGGTCACCTCTGAGGAGTCTGTATGAAACTGACTAGAGGGACAGGGCTTTTATCATGTCCCAGGCAAGTCAATAGCATTTCCATTTTTCAGTACTCTGTTTGGGTCTAGCTACTTCCCTTAGAGTATTTTCCAAATGCCTGATTCTTATGGTAGAAGTACTAAGAGATCAAGGCAGTCCCTGTAGATAACTGCTGTATTCAGATACAGTCTCTCAGCCATCATTTGAAGGTGCTGGTCCAAGTAATTACATTTAAATGTTCTTTAGGATTAACAATTAAAAAGAAGGCAGTCAATCTCTTTCTGGCCATTTTCAGACTGCATATGAAAAACAAAACTTTATTTTTTCTTATTAAATCTTTTGAATCAGATCACAGTTTATTTTGTAATGCTCACTCATTTAAATATACTCTTCATAAAGAAATTGTATTGGTGAGCATCAAATGTGCATTCTTGGCCCCTCCTGTTATATAGTTATTGACAGCAGTTGAGTCAGCCATGGGACTGGGACCACAAAACGGATGGATCAACTATTCATAGTCAGTGTTTTACTGCTTGACACCTCGAGCACATCAATTTGACTTATGACATATCTATCAAAATACGCTGCAAGTGTTTTGTTTTTCTTTTTGCTAATTTTATTTATTTTGTTAACCAAGCATAAGTGAACTAGGTAGTTGCCTAGGAACACTTTTCTGGTACTTACTTATTTTCTTAAGAGAAACTAAGTAAATACACAATGTGCAGTGCTCCTTTTGTAAAATGCAGTAACTGTTGTAACCTAGAACATACCACTCACATGTCCCATTTTCAGTGAAAAATACAGACTTTGACATTAGCAATAACAGGATGTCACAAAATTCACACTGACCCCTTTAATTTATGAATTTGTTTCAGTTTTAGCTCCTCAGTGAGTCACCAGTGATTGCATCAGACGGCAGATGCATGTGTCCTGCAGTAGCACAGAACATGATTGTATTATTACAGCCCTGTATGGCTAGGCTTAAAAGGCCCTTGTGGTCGTTAGCCTAGTAAACACCTATGAACCTATGAACGTGACCACAAGTACTTTGGTATGTACAGGAGGTAAGAGGTGAATGAGGGAGAGCAAATTCGGCAAGCAAACAGGCAGCAGAAGTTTGAATTCAGAATCCCTGATGAAGCAGTGAAGTTTGCCACAGTTTGAAAGAACAGAAAGTATTCTCTGTCCTGCATGACAATATGACAGGAAGGGAAGAAGCAAGCTTACAGCAGTGGGAAGTAAATGAAATGGATAAGTAGATTTTCTTAGATCGTTAAACTGACTGTGCCAAACATTGCTGGAAGTCAAGGCTATAAACATGATGCTAAGTTTTTTTGTGTGCACATGATTCATAAATCTTTAACAAATCCCCCGGGTCGGCCTATTGTTTCTGCATGTGGATATTTTATACACAATATTGCTTGTTTTTTGCATCAATATTTAATCAAGGAAGTAGTGCAGTTGCCATCATACATCAAGGATGCCTTTGATTTTTTAGATAAGGTTAACATAATACAATGGGAAAAAGAAATGTATTTTAAATTAGTAGATGTAGTTAGTTTGTACACTACTATTCAAAATAGAGACAGAATGGAGGCTATGGAGTTTTTCCTACGGGACAGTCCAAGGATGCAGTATGTAATAGAATTAACTCTATTCTGTCTTGAAAATAATATATTTGAATTTGATGGGTGTCTTTACCAGCAAAGGTGTGGCACGGCGATGGGTGCAGCGTTTGCCCTCATGTACGCCAACCTAATTATGTTTTTTTTTTTTTTTTGAAAACCTTTATGTTTATAGAAATGATTTCTTTTAGGAAATACATAATAAAATATTGCAGGTTCACTGATGATTTGATTTGTGTATGTAAAGGGGGGTTTGATGAAGTAGAAAAGTTTATCCAAGACTTACATGAAAATAGGTTTGGAATTCATTTTGATGGACTTCAGAAAGGAAATAAGGTTAACTATCTAGACATAACTGTAGAAGGGCAGAAGGATGAGAGACTGAAAACAAAAATGTATAGGAAATTTGGACAACATAACTATATGTTACATGGCACTAGTTGTCACCCTCCACATACAATAGCCTCTGTACCATATGGGGAATTATTAAGAATTAAAAGGTTATGTAGTGAAGCCCAGGACTATAATAATGAAATGAGCAAGACAATTCAATTGTTTATACAGGGAGGGTTCTGAAAAGGATAAAGTGTGGGAGGGGTACCTTAGGGTAAATGGTAAGAATAATAAGTGTGGTGTTAATAAAAAGAGAAATAATACAAACGGTAATGAAGCAAGAGAGGATGGAAATAGTTTGTATTTTGTTTCAAAACACACTGCCTTCTCAAAGAAATTAGAAAATGTAGTATCTCAGCATTTAAGCAGATTGAACTCTACATTTACCTACAAAACGGAGTCTACAGGACTGCAATTGGTCACCATAACAAAATCAGTTTCTCTCAGCATTTAAGCAGAGTAGGTTGCACACAAAAAGCATTTATTAAGCTTTCACTTACAGTGCTGCGTAATTAAGCAGGTCACCATTTTGGTCAGCCATAGGGCTCTTTTTTCTACTTGAGTGTTTGCCTCCTTCCCGGGTAACGTACGTAATCTGACTCTTACATTAAGTGCTATAATACTTGCCTTATAGCTTTAGGACACCTTAGGAAACCTTGTAAACTGCATTAGCCTGACATTTGAACAAGTAACCCTTGTAAAAATTCCCAAAATTGTATACTGTTGGTTTGTCTTTCCTGCTAAACATAAGTGAAATTACAGTGCTGAGTGCAAGTAACATTAAAAGTAAAGTGCTGAGTGCAAATAACATTAAAGTGCTGAGTGCAGATTTTAGGCCCTTGCATTCAACTTCCCTCTGGTGTGGTGTCTTGAGTCAGTCAGGGTATTCCCTGTAACCACTCCTACTGCCTTCTCTTTCCCCCCTGTCCCCCTCTTTCCTCAAACAGGTTAAACTGCTACAATTTAGTACAGGCATCATTTTCAAATCTAGGTGTTTAGGATTTCCCTCTCTCTTTCCCCCTTGGCTGACCTGGTGTGACTCAGTGTAAGTTTCTTCATTGTGTAGATCTTTTACTGGTTTTTGTGTAACTGAATGACCTGCTGCTAAATTCTGATTCTGCATAGACTGCTCTATTTTTTTCAGAGGCTCTATAAGTAGCTAGTGACTTTACTGAATTTCTGTGGTAATATTTGTGTTTAAACTGAACCTGTACCTAGAGAAAGTGTATAATCAGAGCTCCTCCTTGCTGCATGTGTTTTTTAATGTTTAAATTGCACACACTCATTGAAGAAGTGCTTTTATGACCGGAATAACTTCGGCTAGCTATACCTGAAGTGCTTTTACTGGTAATTTTCTAGTTGTACAATTGTGAACAACTGATTTAGTTTTTCTGGTATATCTTTAAAATCTGGCAAGTGTTTATTCACTGCATTGCTCTTTTGCTTGTGTTTCTTAGCTATAAATGTTAGTTCATTCTGAAGTGTGCTACTTTACCCCCACCCTCAAACCTTTCTGAATATATTATTATAAAATAACTGCCTGTTGTTGCCTTCATGCTTACCCTAGAATCTCTGCTTTTCTCTTTTCCTAGTTGAACTCTACAGTTCCCTACAAAACAGAGTCTACAGGACTGCAATCAGTTTCTCTCAGCATTTAAGCAGAGTAGGTTGCACACAAAAAGCATTTGTTAAGCTTTCACTTACAGAGCTGTGTCCCTCCCGCCCCCAGTACCTCTAAATTTATAGTACTATAGCCACTCCCCTACTTTCTAGATCCTATCTGCTTTCATCTGGGATAATTCCTCCCACCCTCATTTTTTTACCTACATTTTAATAGCACCTATTAGCTTTCATCTGGTATTCTCCCATCCCCCTTCCAGTACCTTTACCTCACCACTCTATCTTCTGGTGTTGCAACACCAGGTAAAACAGTTCCTTAACTCACTAGCTGAATCACAGATAATGATCTACTCCTCTTTACTGCCCCTCTTGTTCGCACCATACCTCCTTACCTTGTATGAAAACCAGTTTCTCACGGGATTTCAGGTCCCGAAAGGCCATACTATCACCCCAGCTGTAAATCCTCCCACCTTCAACCATACTTACAGTACCAGGTCCAATCCAACATCTCGTTCAGTCTATCAACATCTCAACCCCAGGCACATTAACTCTAGATCCAAACACTACCACAAACTAATAAACAAATTCCTGAAGTTCGTCTATACTTCTTAACCTAATACTTGGTGGTGATATTCACCCCAACCCTGACCTACCCACTTCAGATACACATACCCCATCTACTTGCAATCTAAGCTACAAACCTACAATTAATAAGCCAACTAACTCTCTCCTAGCCTGTCATCTCAATATTAGAAGCATTAACAACAAGGTACATGAATTGCATGCACTTCTGGATGTCCACTCCCCTGAGATTCTCTGTTTATCTGAAACATGGTTAAAATCTAACACTACAGACAATTTATTTTTATTTTTATTTTATTTTTTATTTTACATTTGTTGACCGGGCTAGTCTAACTGGACATATATCCGTTTACAGCAGAGGCCCGGGGAGAAAAGCTCCAGTACAGGTAAAAATAACAATGATATTTAAAAAAGAAAAAGAAAAACATTATTATTCATAATTATATACAAGGGACAAGAGAGAATTACAATGAAGTGCTACCACCTGGGTACAACATACACAGGCTGGATCGTGCTTCGAGGAAGGGGGGTGGGGAAGCTGTACTCTATAAATCTGAGTTGAATGTCACCATAGATGTAATACAACCTCCTCAGATTAATAACTCAGAGATTCTTGCCAGCAAATTGCAACTTAATAAAAATAAATGCATTAATATCATCTGTATGTACATTCCCCCAGAAAACAATATATCTACACTTGAAGATATCCTGCACTGGCTATCATGTCAGTACCCCCAAGTAACCCTACTACTTGGAGACTTTAACATAGACTGGGGTCCCTGTTCCTCAGAATCCCCAACCACCCATATTAACCTGCATGCATTTACACAAATCATATCCACCCCTACCAGGATAGGTAAACCCAACCAAAAAGAAAGCATACTTGACTGGGTACTCATAAATAGTCACCCCCAACTGTACACCTCTGGTACCCTCCCTGATGGCCTAAGCGATCACCTTCTTACATATGTAATTAAGCACAAAGCCATTAATTCCCAACAACCCTTACTCAGAAAGGTTAGAAACAATAAAAACTTTGACCCTGCCAAATTCGAACAAGAACTAAACTCATGTAATTGGTCTATTCTAAAACACCTCCCCTTAGAGGAAGCAGTAGCATGCTTTAACAACAAATTCCTTGAGATCCTTGATTTGCATGCACCTGTTCGTTCAAAGAGAACCAAGGCAAAAACTGCGCCATGGCTTTCTAAAGAGTCTAAACTCAAAATTACCCTTAGAAACAAAGCATGGGCTTTATGGCGTTCTTCTAAAGACCCCCAAGATCACATCAAATACAGGCAATCCAGGAATGAAGCTAAAAAATCCATTTTACAAGATAAAAAAACAATACTACTGTAATTTACAGACAGTAAATCAAAATAACCCTCAGAAGTTTTGGGCAGGTTTAAATACCCTACTACATCCTGGACAAACTTCAACCCCAATCCCTGCTGCTACTATTGATAAAACCCCTGAAGATGTTTCTGATAGTTTTAACCAATTCTTTACTGAGACAATTCAAGCCCTAGCTAGCCAACTACCTCCTAACTCCCCTGGTCATGAAAGTACCACCCCTAGAAACCTACTCGCATTCAGCTTCCAACCAGTCACCACTTCACTTATCCGTACCTTGATCAAAAAATTAAAACCCACTACACTTTCTGCTGATCAACTCCCTGCCGAGTACCTACAAAAATCAGCTGATGCTATTTCTTACCTCTTCTCAATACTAATCAATCGAACCATAGTAGAAGCTAAAATTCCCACCATCTGGAAAATATCCTATGTAATCCCACTTCATAAAGGAGGCAGCTCTACTGAATTCTCCAATTATAGGCCAATAGCTATACTCTCTCCACTTGCAAATATTATGGAAAAATGTATTCATAGACAACTCATGCACCACCTAATCCTGAATCACCTTATGGCAGACACTCAGCATTGCTTCCGTCCTCATCACAGCACTACTTCATCCCTCCTAGCCTTTACCAACACCATAAACCATAATCGCAAAAATAATTATATATCTATAGACCTCTTCTTGGATCTTTCCAAGGAATTCGAAATGGTTGATCACCAACTTTTAATCCACACCCTGCAAACATTCTGTCTAGATACTAGAGCCCTTCAATGGTTTCAATCCTACATGAATGGTCGACAGCAGGCTGTCCTCTGGCAGAATAAACTCTCTAACCTTCTACCTAACACACTTGGAGTACCACAAGGCTCTATACTAGGGCCCTTGCTGTTCTCCATCTTCATTAACGACCTTTATACTGTCATCCCAAAAGTCAGCTGTATCCAATATGCTGATGACTGTACTCTGATTTGCTCGGCCACATCTCCAATAGAGTTATTGTCAGCTACTCAGACCACCTTTAATACAATAGCAAACTGGCTTTCTGAACGTCATCTGATCCTAAATCCCAAAAAAACTAAAATGCTGTTATTTTCACCAACACGTACGTCTACCACTTTCACCCTTACCATAAATTCAAATGATGGCACAATAATCTCCCCTGACCCCTCTACAAAACTATTAGGTGTCATCATAGATAATAATCTAAAATTCGACCTACATGTTAACCAAACTATCAAAACCATCAATAAAATACTAGGGTCACTTTACAGAATAAAAGCCTTCCTAACCCCTCCAGCTAAAATTGCCATAGCTCGCTCTCACCTTCTTTCAACCCTTCTGTATGCATCCCCTCTACTCTTGAATTTAAACAAGACTGTCCTTAACAAACTCTCAATTTGCTACAACCACATTATCAGGTTTGCCACTGGGCTGCCTTTTAGGACACATCATTGCATCAATCTAAATCAGCTTGGGTGGCTTGAACTACCCAGCCTAATCCTGTATAACCAACTGATTATGGCCTATAAAATCCTCTATAATCTGGACAATACTCCTGCGCTTAAAAATATTATCACCCCCTATAACAATCCTAGACCGCTTCGATCCCCTAACAAACTATTAATTCAGACTAGCAAAATTAATAACACAGCCGGTGACTCTCTGTTTGCAAACTCTGCAAGTAGAGCCTGGAACTCTCTTCCAGCTGATATTACCTTACTTTCTACCTTAGGTCAATTTAAAACTAGACTCAAACAACATTTGGCACTTAACTGGCTATGTCAATGTATCACGCCTGGCTAACTCTCTCTAGAATGTGTAAAAATCTGTTAACCAGCTTACTGTGTACTTTAATTTAATCCTGCCTTACGCTCAGGATTAACTCTAACCTGTGGAACTTGTTTAACTTGCTTACTTATGTAATCACTGTAAATAGTCTGTAATATGTAATGCTGGTATTATGTAATGCTGTATCTGCTTACCCTTGGAGCTTTTCTCTCCGGGCCTTCGCTTAAAATGGACATGCGTCCAGTCGGACTATCCCGGTCAACAAATGTAAAATATAAATAAAAAATAAAATACTAGACCTTTGTTAAAGGAGACTTAGTTTTTTTGAAAAATACTAAATTAAAATTTTCTTACAGAAGAGGAAGAAGCTTAAAAGATATTCTGGTACATAGGGGATTTAAAAGACCAAATATTGAGGGAGAAAAAGAACTCATACTTAAGGGTACCTTTCCTTGTGGAACCTGCATAGTATGCCAGTATGTAGTGAATAACTGGAAAAACTTTTGATACACAGGGTACTTTTAGCTGTATTAGTGAAAGAATTATATATGGACTGAAGTGTCCCTGTGGGTTATATTGCCTAGGGGAGAGCAAGAGAAGTTTTGCCACCAGACTTAAAGAACATGTTAGGGATATAAAGAAAAATAAACAGTTTAGTCCCATAGCAGAACACTTTAATACATGTCGCAACAGAGATCCGATGGGACTGCAAGCAACAGTTTTAGGGCAGTTAAATGATGAAATGAGTACACCAGAAGGAATTAAAAATAATTTAAGAAAAAAAGAGTCTATTTTTATTTTAAAATATAAGACATTATACCATAAGGGGCTTAACAGGGAATATACTTGGAAATGTTTTACGTGATATGTCTTTAAATATAGTTTTTAATTATTTTAATTGATTTATTGTTTGATGATTGTGATTTAACATATATAAGGAATGTGGTGGAAAGGAAATTATTTGTTTTAATAAAAGTGATTGTGCTTGGTGCATAGTATACTGATTTTGCTTTACTGGCTTTGAGGCGTGTGGTACAACAGTACTTTGTTTGCATCATGTGGTTCTAGATGATGCTGCAGTAGGTAATTACTAACAGTAATGTGAGTGTTGCACCAAGTTAAGTACTGTGAGAAGTACTGACCATTTATTTAGAGTTCTTGTTTCTGGACTGCATATTAGGCAATGAGAAGACATAAAAAGAATTTGGGCAGTGAGGTGGTCAGCAGTAACAGAAATCAGTGGTATTACGTGTTTTATGTTTATAAGGTGTCCAGACACTGGCTTTTTAGAACTTTGTTTTGGTGACGTGTTTACAAATCTTTCAAAATAAAAAAATCTAAAGAAAAGAAAAAACCAGCAGAGGGACAACCATGGAACTTTAATAACAAAGTAGAAGCTAAAAACTGCAAATAACCATGGTTTAGCACTTTTGTCTTGTACAAAAAACATCTTCAGAACCATGAAACAGGAAGTGAGAACAGCATTTAAAACATATTCATGAACACACCCCCAAAACATCCAATCAGAGGACAGAAACCACAAAAAACCTGGGAAAATATTAGAGTATTGGAAAGCAGAGAAATATAACATAAACAACACTATTTACAACTTGTAAGCCCTCATTTTTCATTCATTGGTAATGGAAATACTGTCATTAATCCCTGGTAAGTGTGTGGCATCTTATCTAAGTTGCCACAACATTTCACAATGCAATAATTTGTTCTTCCAGTCCGCTGTGTAGGCAGCTGCTTGCACTTGCTCCAAAATAAAAAAATGTACATCTTTTAAAGTCTAAACAGGATAGGGAATGTCTGGTCAGAGCACTCTTGTTGTCAGTATTTTGTATACGCTAAACTTTCTGATACAGTCTTTTGTTGAAGGCATTGTTGGTTTTGCCAATATAAAACACTTGACATTGAGTACAGACTGCAATATATACCATCCTTTCAGAGTAGCAATAAAACTTGCTCCCCTTTTGCAAATTTCATAATGATATCCATTAAGGGGCCAGTATATTTGTTCTCAATGTAACAACACCGGAGACATCTCCCACATTTCAAAGTCACCGGAAACATGGACACAAAATTAAAACAAGGTCTCTCCAAAAAATGTTTGATATTGGGTTTCCTTTTGTATGTACATGTGGGCTGCCTATTAGCCAACTGTTGGGTCGCTTCATCACAAGAAAGGACATGCCAGTTATTGCAAATAATTTGCTGGCTATTCTTGGAGTCCAGGGAATATTGAAGAACCATGTTATTTTAGCCAGTTAATTTTTTCATGTTCTTCTGGTTAAACATAGTAGAGTTCACCAGGCCACCTTTTATGATAGCTGCATCTCTCTCCATTCCCCTTTCCCTTACCACAACTTGAACACTATCCAAAAGACAGATGGGATAGCCTTAGTTTAAAAACATCCTGATAAGGACTGAGAATTTATCTAAACATATGGCATCATTGGAAATCAATCTAGAATCCCTGATGAATTGACTTTTCACAATACCTTTCCTTTGGTGAAAAGGATGGCAGCTTGTAAAGGACCAAAATGAATTACAATAAGTGGTCTTCCTAAAAACCCGGCTTTCTAGGTAACTGTTACTTGTCTTCTGTATATCGATGTCAAGGACATTAATCCCCTGCACATCAACTTAGCAAGTGAACTTCAAAACATTGGTACTGCACCTCTACTAGTGCAAAAATATCATTGGTTGTGCCCTTCCATACAAATAATAAATCATCCAAGTATCTGAACTAGACCAAGAAACCACTAAATAACGGCATCTTGAAAAGAATATCAAGTTTCGACTTGAGGAGAACCGCATTAGCAAAAATGGGGGCACATGCAGCCCCCATCGCTACTTCTGTAAGTTGCTTGCAATATTCGCCACCAAAAGCCATGAAGTTGTTGTTCAATACAATGTCCGTGAAGTCATGCACAAGTAATTGATCATGTTCTGTATGCCACCCCCACTCTCTGAACTATACTGTCAACATTAATGTGATGTAATTTGTTAATCAAGTACCACAAATCTCTGATGACATGGGAGAATTAGAGAAACATGCTCTTTAATTTCAGGTCTATAAACTTCAACAGAGGTTCTGTAATAGAGGCTCCTGTAGCCACAAAGGACTTTAAAGGAGGGTCCTCAACATTTGAATGTATTCTTGGAATCCCAAAAATTTTTGGTACTACTGGATTGACCACAGAAAGGAACTCATACAGTTGATGTGAAATGGTGTCAAATAATAACAGTTAGTTAGTTCATCAAGAGCGACCTTAATACTTCTGTAGGCAATTGATATTTAATTTAGGGAGACCACACTACAAGTTTGGGTGTCTCCTAACAAACTGTGCATTCATCCCTCATAATCCAGGTACCCCATAATCACTAAGCCGCCAACTTTATCAGGCTTCATACATCCTATAGCTTTGTTTGTTGTGATGGCTTTAAGGATTTCCCTGTCTGATGGGCAAATGTTATAGAAACGCTAATTACAATTGGAACGAAGATGTTTATGAATCTCCTTCTCAGAAACCTTTTCAAATATGTTGATGTTGGATTGCAAGGGAGGATTGGCTAAACATTTCCTTTAAAGCAGGTTAGCCTCAGTTTGTAGTACATGCTTGTCAACAAACAACACCTGGAGATTCAAATTCTGAGGAAAGAGCTGCAAGTCCAATAAGGTACATTCCAAATTTGGCTCTCCTCGAAGGAATACAATTAAATCCCTTCAAGAACAGTGAATGATCCATTTTCCCAATAGGAAAAATCAGTATAATTGTAAATGTTAAAGCCAAAAAAAAAAAAAAAAAAAAAGGTTATATTAACAGTACCTTGAATGTTATTGTGGTTCTTCACTCCTCCCCATTACTCCAATAGGTTTACCATTTCTGACGGCGAAATCCAGCCCTCTGATTGTTCCTCCTCCTCACTTCTTTCCACCCTGTCTGCTGACCTGGGATTGGTACTGGTTGTCGTTGCTTCTTCGCAAGACTCTGCGACCTCTGAGGGGGGTTACCCCCTAAAGGGACCTCACCGTCATGATTCACTTTGGGTAGATGATGGTTTCCATCTGAAATAGAATTGGTGAGGGCATTTATTAGCATGACTGTACCAAGGTGTTTGGGGGAATTCAAGTTGTCATATTCCAATGTCTTGTCTTTCCTTCTTTCCACCTGTATAACTTTCTGATCTGTGGTATAAAAAATGTCATTGAAGTAAACTTTGTGTTTGTAAAAATCCAAATTGTTGGTAATGGAGTCAACCAACTTGTTGATCTCCTTCTTCAGTTTGTGTAGTCTTCTCTCATTCTCCTTAATAATGAGCTTGAAAAGTTCAAACCCAGTGTGGTCAAAGAATTCTAGAAGTTTGGAGTGAAAAGGGGAATACTCCAGAACTCCCTGTGGAAATTTCTAGAGTCATAGTCCTTTTGGGATATGGCGTCTTTCACTTTCCTACAAGAAAAAAGTTATCAAGCTCAAGTTATTTGAATTTAAACAAACTTTTCTCCAAAATTTGAATCTGCTGTTGTAATGTTAAATATTGCCCATCAGCAGATTGAATGTATTCCTTGCATGGACCAAACTCCAAATTGTCGATCCTTCTGTTAACTTTAATACTACAGGCAAAATCCTGGGTTCCGCCAGAGGGCTCTCTGTGCAGGTGTAATAAAGTCTCTGCTATCACCAGAGTTAAAAATGCAGGTGTGTTGTGATAACAACCGTGTAAGTTGCTGAATCAAACAAGTTAAATTACCATAGTCCATGCTGGAAGATGAACCTCAATGGAAAAGCTCCTGTGAGTTGTTGGCTGACATAACCAGTCAGTAATAAGAAATAATCCACAAATAAGCAGGAAACCCAGTACTGATGAAAACACCAGTTCCATTGTCTCCCAGCTGCCAGTGTTTGTGTTTTTTTCAATTTTATTGCTGTTTACATCAGTACTGGGTTCCTGCTTATTTGTGGATTAAATCTCTGAGAATGCTTGTGAAATTTCAACTGTCTTGTTTAGTGTTTCATTGACAGCAAGGGAAGGTGCATTGTGTGTCATTACACCTGAGACTGGTGCAAATAATGACCTGTATATTATTCCTATCAAGTAACTGTTCGTAACTTACAGTCCTATTGTAAATGGAGAACTGCTGGATGTTTATTTAATTAGAATTAACAGGTCAGATAAGGCAATGATTAAATCTGTGGGGCTCTGTCTTTATCTTCATGCAAAATGCAAAACTTGCTGTGTAGAGGGTTTTACTGTTATTGTAATTATTTAGAAGGAATGCCTTTATTGGATGGTTGTGTGTTTTATGCAAAGTGTAGCTAAAATGATGCAGCTTGAGCTGTCAAGGCAATATTGAATGTGTAAAGGGCAACATTATCAAAAGTTAAGGGCAGCATAACAAAAATGTGTCATGGTTAGTCAGCATCAACAGTCTGAAATGATTTGCTTCCTTCAATGTGGTCTGTAATGCTAAAGTTCTAAGAATGTCATATGGTCAAAATTGACAGTGAAGAGCAATCCTGCACTTTCAGTCTGTATAGTTTTAAGACCTAGGAATTTTTTTATTTTGGAAAGTAGTAAAATGAATCTTGCAGAATATTAGTAAATGTCATTAATTTGTTGCCATGGCAGTTGTGACCTCTGGTACCCACCATCACCATTAAGTAAAAGAAGCTATTTCAGTGATGGTTGACTTTCTGCTAAAGCAATGCTATAATGAAATAAAAAGCCGTTTTCAGTAAGGACTATGCAAAGGGAGCACTTGTTTTTACTCTGGGATACTTTTAAAAGCCCTTTTAAAGAACAAAGCTACAGATTAAGTAATACTGCAGATAACAGACATTTTCTTAATATTTGGGATCATTTTGAATGAGGAGTGAGTGGTAACTAGACAAGGGTAGAAAAATGTTTATTTAAGATGGGAAAGTGAAAGACCACCCAAAAATTAAATCATGCTTCATTGATTGAGTGGTAAACATCAATGTACATTTTCTGGCAACTTCAGATAAGGGTTGGCTGGCTAAAGTAAAACCCAAGTAATATTTCAGCACAACAATTCAACATTCTCTGGTCATACTGATTTCAGAAGTCAGTAACTATTTTTACAGTAATGTTAGCTAGCAGTGATCAACCAGATACTTTTGCCAATTTTTTTTTTTGGCTTTGTGATTTGCGTGGAGTAACTTGGATTGGAATACTTTAATGTATGGCAACTTGTTTATGTTCATAGGTTCAAAGGTTGGTACTAGGCTATTGGCCCTAGGGCCTATACAAGCCTAGCCATAACAATTCCCTGGATATTTCTTCCCACAATATTTACTTCCCTGGACCCCTGTCTAGCAGGGCGACTGACGTGATCCCCGGGGTGAATTTCTATCTCCCATCCAATCGTCAAGGTTCCTTTTGAAGAGGGCCAAGGAGGCACTCTGCTTGACATGCATGGGCAGTCTATTCCAGAGTATGGGGAGTCTCCGGGTCAGGAACCTATCCCTCCAGCATGTTTTGTTCATTGTGATGACAAGGTTTAGATCCCTGGAGCGTGTGGCTCTGAGGGATTGGGATTTCTTTAAGTGGAGCATGTGGATGTAGAGGTGAAATAATATTACACAGCCATCAGATATTGTGGCTATAACTGTTGGTTGGGGATGGGGTTTGGCTAGATTGAAGTAACTGACCTTCTTGTCTTTGCTCAGTTTAAATAATCACTATCTTGCTTTGAAGGACTAGTTTGCTTTCATGAAAAGTAAGTTGGACTACTTAACTGGACACCTTATATGCATAGACAGAGCAGATATAATTGCTGTTGCTATCTTTTGTGGAAAAAAGACTAGCTGCTTGCAGCCGTTTGTTTATTATTGTGAAGCAGCATGCAATATTTTAATTTGTGACAACCATTTCTTTGGAATAAAGGTGAAATACATTACACTGTCATCATCTTTTATCACAATCAAATGTCTTAATTCTAAATGTCTGTAACTCCTTAGTGAGGTTGTCTGGATTGAAAGTAACTGACCCTATTGTCACTTGCTCAGTTTAACAGTTCTCTCTCAAAAAATAAGGGATAACTGCCTGAAGGAACACCCAGACCTTTTGGGAGTTGTAACCCCCATACCAAGGCTGTATACGAAGATTTTGACATGGGCTTAGTAATTATCTCTGGCATGAATGCAGCCTAGTCTAAAACCAGCCCTACTTGGGGGTGTACACAGAAGGTCACCATATTTGTGTGGGGGCTGGTTATATTGTCATTATCTGTTTAACATTTCTCCAAAACCTCAGAGATCAATATATGTTGTGTTTGGCTGGGGACTGTGTGCTCATTAT
Organism: Protopterus annectens; assembly: GCF_019279795.1. Lineage (NCBI taxonomy): Eukaryota > Metazoa > Chordata > Ceratodontiformes > Protopteridae > Protopterus > Protopterus annectens. The sequence goes on from NC_056748.1 coordinate 1,157,281,604, forward strand.
TTTTTTAACTTTCTTCACATACTTTAGAGGGGTGTATAGACGGTCACCAGAACTTATATAGGAACATTGTACTTTCTCTAGAACTAATTAACTGGAAACTTTTTATCATTTTTTCATTTTCCTCAAAATTAAACATCATATGCATATACAAGATGACTGTCTTTTTGGGGAGAGTAATAAGCATGCTGTGTATGTATATCTGAGGGCAAATATGTTATATTCCATTTGTTTTTCAGTTTTCTCACAATCTAACATTAGAAGGGTACACAGAAGGTGGCTATATTTTGGGTGGTAGTGGTGGGGAGCCACACTGTATAAAAATATGGTAGCAGCAGCTTGGAATATGAATGTGGGCATTTATGCTTTAATTTTAATCCCAATTTAACACCAGAGGGAGATCCACAGAAAGTGACTACCTATTTTGAGGTGGAGGCCAGTACTGTACCTGGACAATATACATCTTCACAAGCATTTCTCTTCATATTTTATTGCAAACTGGTGTTTGCTCAGCTTTCAGCATGAAAACTTGAATGTAACTTATTTCTTCCTTGAAATAAAAATAATAAAAAAAAAATAAGATTGAATTTCATTTCTATATGTACAATTTTTGTTCAGGTTATCACTGGATCAAAAGGTTGGAAAAAAAACTCTAAAGTGCACCTCAGAGGATCTAAAACACTCTCACTTTGTGATCTTCCCATTTTCCAGGTCAGAATAACAGTAATAATTTGAGAACCAGCACTCTGTATGAACTTGAATACCGCAAACCATTAACAATCAAAGCCAAAAAATACTCTTAAGAAATCACACTGGCTCATGTGTGACGGTGAACATGAGCTCCTGTCTCAGAGCAATATTTTTTATTTTCACTTCTTGCTTCTCAGTGCTTACCAGCCATCTTTGCCTCCATCCAAAGTGCCCCAATCCAAGAGTGCAACTGCAATGCAGACATCATCCATGTAGTCACCAGTGGGGATATTATTTAGTCAATGCACTTCGCCACATGTGCTTAGTACTACTTAAGGTGAGGGCATACCTAGGCTTCACAAGGAGCAGCCACACACCTCTGAATATGATGTAAGCCAACAGGTTGCCATGTTCCTTCTTAGAGCCAGGTTCACCACTGGGAAACATTAGTAGAACACACACCTAAAATGCACATCCCTCCCCCACCCAGGTGCACCACTGGGAAACATTAATAGAACACACACACTTAAGATGCACATCCCTCCCCCACATCCGCAGAGAGAGAGAGATGTGAGTGAGCACTGCCACTTGACCTTTGTCCATCCCCAGCAAAGTCCTCCAGTTTCCAGACCAGTATTTTATCCCAGATCATCTGTGTCACAGTTAAACTTTAGACTTCAATGACTGGAGCAGACGGATAATCCGTAAAGAAAAGGAGGAGATGTATAATTTTTTGCCTGATAGGAGACATCAGATTCTACCGTTCTGCTCTAAGTTACTAGGCTGTAAAGCAGTGGAGTAACACATTTACAATTATTTGGATTCAGAGAATAATGTATGTGTTCCCAACAATGCTCTAACTGAAAAGTTAGATGAAAAGAGAGAAAAAGCAAACTTTATGTTAAGACCAGCATGAGGGCGGCCATGGTGGTGCAGAGGTTAGCGTTGCCGCCTCACAGCAAGAGGTTCTCCGGTTTGATCCTCGGCTGGGGTGCCTTCTGTGCGGAGACTGCATGTCCTCCCTGTGGTCGCATGGGTTTCTTCCAGGTGCTCCAGTTTCCTCCCACATCCCAAAGACATGCTGTAGGTGGATTGGACACACTAAATTGGCCCTAGGTGTGAGTGCATGCATGTGTGTGCCTTCTGTGGAAGGTTGGGTGCCGGGCTGGCAACTCAACACTGTTAAACTCCACTGCCAATCATGAGCAGATGGTGATCCGCTGTGGCAACCCCTAACCGGGAAAAAGCCAGAAGAAGAAGATGTTAAGACCAGCATGATTTATTTCTAACAAAGCGCAAGATTCTGCCTCCATACAGAAAGCCATAATGTGTCAGGAAAAAAGTGCTGGATTTCGATCTTGGTTATTTCTGCATGACACACTGCATATCTTGTTGTAATAGCTCTAAATGTTTGTGATGTTGCTTTTAGTGAGTGTGCAGAGTTTATGCATGACATTTATTAGGTTTTTCATTTTGTTGCACCTGTACATTCAAGTAAGTTCCTGATACCTTTTCCTGCTTCTACAGTTAATGCATTTATCTATGTTTATGGTCAGGTTTGAAGCAACATATACAGACTGTTCAATGTTTTTTATGATTTATTACTGTGTTTGCAATAAGCTTAACAAATCTTTATATTTGATGATGGAAATGTGGTTTTATTGCTGTCTTTAACAAATGGTAGGCTGCTTTTATCGTTTGGGAGGGTTTTTTATTAGTGTTATCACATGATTATTGAACTTTCTGTGATTGATTGAGTGTTTATTTTAAATAGCACTGCGATTTTGTGTTCTGTAATGGTCTGATGAAGCAGAGGTTACTCTGTGAAAGTGCTTACCTTCTGTTTTAATAAAGTTACTTCTATATACAGTGATTTAAAGCCGTGTTTGGGATCAGGATTTGTTACTGTTTTGGATTTGACTGCTACGTTTACTCCAACCTTGACTGAATGGTCTTCTTTTTTCTTTTTCTGCTGTTTGACATCTGCCTTTGACAGTGTCCAGTCCTTTTAAGATTTGTTTCACCATGTATCCTATTAGCTCAAAATTCTACTCTTGTGTTGACTATGCTCAGACAACTGCACTTTGCGGGGGTGGGAGGTTACAGAATTTTTGTTTGCTTCACAGAATCTTCGGTAATTCATTGTACTAAAGATTTTTTTCAGAATCTTATAGATGAAGAATGCGTGTATTGTAAAACTAGGTTTAACAAACATATTTCTAAAACTGTCCTAAATTTAAACATAATCAGCTTTCCACCTAGTTGGTCAGACTAGTTAATGTTATGATCTGTCCTGTTTGACAAAGATAAAGGTCCTAAGCAAGGTGAAAAACAAGACAAGACTTCAATACCTCAAGTTTCCACAATCTGTATTTCAAATAAGCCTTCTTATATCAAATTCAAAGGAAAACTGTTGATTTCTTTATCTCCACTACTTTTTATTAAGAGAAAATATTCATTTTTAGTGAACAGAAATGTGTTGGTAAAATTTAATGTAGTTTAATTATTTAGCATTTTAACCAAATCAGTAGCATAGTAAAAGGTTCCGAGATTGTAACTTTGTTTATTGACTATATGCTTAGATGATGCAAGTCTTGCAGAGCAATATATTATCTTCCATTATAAACATGTACATGTTAACCACATTTATTTCAAAAAACATCATGAGCTAGAACAGGTAACCTGGACATGTATTAAACCTCTTTAAGCTCTCTTTAAGTGTTTTTTGATTTGCTGAAGTAGTTTCCTGCAATGCCTTACTTTATGTGACTACAGTAATATAGTTTGATGCATAATGTTACTTGAGAAAGTACATTCAGTGATCAGGTCACAGTAGATTTGCTCTCTTGCTGAATGACTAGAAACTGATTACTTGACTTTATTTTAAGCTGTTTCATTCTCCTTTATAATGGCACAGACAGCAACACCAACTAAAAGCAAGATACATAATCTTGAGGATGTTCTTCGTGTTTCACTGTTACAGTCATTACAATAGGGTTATCCTGCTGGCAGGCTACCCTCAGTCGGCCTGAATTCCAAAGTCTAGCTCCGGCATCGGTTGCTGTTGCCTCTTCCCTGACGTCAGTGCGCCAGGGGTATAAAAGATGCAGCCAACGCCATTTTCTTCAGTCTTTCTTGCTGCACGGTGCCCGAAGCAAAAGCAGTTCGCAAGTGTCGGTCGGCCGACTCCTGAGTTTTTCAAATTAGAAATTCAGATCCAAAGTCTTCATTAAAGCTAAGTACCCCATTGGGGAAACTTTTTTCTTGCTCCAGACCGATGTCAGAAAAAGTTAACAATTGTATTTCTTGTGGGAAACAAATACCTCATAAGGATTTTCATTCTTACTGTATTCCTTGCCTAGGCCCTGACCATAACGTTGCTAGTTGTCGTTTTTTTGCTAGATTTAACCAACGCACTATTAAGCGTCGGTACGATTTTGCATTCCATTATTTTGGCAGACGATTTAATTACATAATGCCGTTGGAACAACCGACTACCGGAGTTTATAAAAAGCGCAAGGAAAAAGAAAAGAACAGGCATCCGAGATCCAAAACCGACGACGAGGCTTCTGCTAGGCCTGTCACCAGTTCGCCGGTTCTCGGTGAGGCACTTTCGCAGCCCCTGACGCCCGCTACCTCAGAGCCACAGGTCGCTTCTGACTCCCACGTGGAGACGATGAGGCCGCTGGAAACTCAAGGTATTGGACACTCGGAAACTATTCCCTCAGATGGGTCCGGAGCCGCTGAGCAGGCATCGGCTTCTGAGGGTGTTTTCAGACCTACACAGTTATATGTGAAACCTACTTCAGCTTCAAAGGCAAAGGCTAAAGCAACTCTAAAGACAAAGAAACAAGTACAGCATTCTCCTGGACAGGCCTCCATGCCTAAGAAACAGATGCTTAAAATGGCCGAAGACCTTATTACTTTGATCAGGGGTTCCCATCCCCCTTCTAAGAGGCCTAGGCAAGAGGTAGAATACGAATCTTCAGACCAGGTTTCCATTTCCTCTGATTCCTCATCTGAACAGGAATATTCTCTTCCTCCCTATGAGGACTCTGATGCTGAAGAATCTATCCCTTCAGCCTCCCCTCCTGAGGATTATTCTTTTGGGGAGACACTGCATACTATGACGGAGCATTTCCACTGGGAGAGCCAGGATTACTCAGAATGCAAGAAAAGGCTCAGAGACTTCCTTTTATTGCCTCAACACAGGCCCCTTGCTATCCCACCTGTTTTAGACATTGTAGATGATGTATTTTTCAGAGTCCACTCTATCTCCAGACTATTTACCACCAGCTCATGGTAAGCCAGACAGATACTACAGGGTTCCTGATTCACATAAATTTCTTTATAAAAACCCTGCTGCTGACCCAGAAACCATTTCTCAGGGTCCCAAAGGGATCAAGGCTTCTACTGTAAAAAACCCTGTCCCCTCTGATAGGGATTCTAGGGCCCTAGACAGATGGGGTAAAAAGATTTACACTTCTGCAACTTTGGCTGTAAGAGCCTTAAATTGCCAATTTCATATGCTTAAATATCAGTGATATCTTATGTCACTGCTTAAACAGAAAATGTCAACAAGTTCAGAATGTGCAGACAACAAGGAAATGCAAGATTTATTGCATGCAGCTGAACAAGTGGGAAAGCATACTTTGCAATGTGGTTTTGATTCTCTAGAGGCCTCCTGCAGGGCCGCTGTTACAGGTTCTGTCATTAGGAGGCATGCTTGGTTAAAAGAATAGAATCTGCCTGATCATGTTAAAGCAAAACTATTAGATGCTCCATTACAGCATGATACTTTGTTTGGTGTTAAAGCAGAAGAGGTGTTGAAGAAAATGGAGGACAAAGCTAAATCTATGCAAACAGTCAAGGATTTCCTGCAGGTACAGCCTCCCAGATTTAGCAGGAACTGGCCTACAAAGAATTGGTCCTTTCCAGTGTCCGATAGGCCACAAAGAGGCAGATACAGACACCCCAGAGGCAGATCACAGCCCCAGGGCTCATACAGGCCTAAACAATGGGGTGCTTCTACCTCCAAGAGCGAAGAGGAACAATCACAGCCATACAGGAAACAGCCTCAATGACGTTCCCCTTCCAGCACCAAGCACTTATTTTTTGGCAACCCCTTTGGGGAGAAAACTAGCACTTTTTTCACAAAATTGGCACATGATCACCCATGACAAATGGGTTCTAAATATAGTATGACAAGGCTACAGGTTCCACTTTCACACTCTGCCAAGACCAAACGGTATGCCAGACCTGCCACGCAATCAATGGGCAGAGGCACAAAAACACGTTTCATCCCTCATGGACATGAGGGCCATTCAACAAGTACCAGAGCAAGAGCAGGGACAAGGATTCTATTCAAGACTGTTCTTGGTACCCAGGAAGGACAAAGCTTGGAGACCAATACTGGACCTATCTATTCTAAACACATATCTGGATATTCCAAAATTCAAAATGTTGACTCTACAGCAGCTTCTGCCCATGGTGGGCAAGAAGGCTTGGCTTGTGACTTTAGATCTAAAAGAGGCATACCTGCATGTCCCAATCAGACAAATATGCAGAAGATACCTCAGATTCAAAGCTAGTTCAATGCACTACCAATTCTCTGCACTGCCCTTTGGCTTATCCACTACGCCCAGGGTCTTCATAAAGTGCCTGGCACCAGTAATTGCATACTGCAGACAAAGAGGAATACAAATATATCCTTATTTGGACGACTGCCTCATTCAAGCAGAGAACAAGGACATTCTACTACAGCATATGGCTTTGTAAAGAGATTACTATTATGCCTAGGGTACACAGTCAACTAACATAAATCAAAACTAGTACCCTCTCAACAGATAATATTCCTAGGTGCAAGCTTAAATACAACTGCCCAGATGGCTTATCTCACACCAGACAAGCGAAGACAACTGACTACCTATTTCAAACTGTTGGCAACAAAGGCCCAGTTATCTGCAAGAACAATTCTGCAGGCTTTGGGCTTCATGGCATCCTGCATTCTACTAATTCCATATGAAAGACTGCATATGAGGAAACTTCAATGGTACCTAAAAAGTGTTTGGACTCAACATTGCCACAGCCTGGAAGCAATAGTTACTCTCATCCCCTGCCTGCAACAGGAGTTTCAATGGTGGGCGAAGGCCTGTCACCAGAACAAGGGACAGCCATTCACTCTACCCCCAGCCACACAGACATTAACAATGGATGCATCGGATTATGCCTGGGGAGCCCACATGGCAGGAAGATGTACTCAAGGCACATGGTCCGCACACCAAATGCATCCACATATCAATCAAAAAGAGATGCTAGCTGTTCAAAATGCCCTGACAGCCTTCAAGGACCTACTTCATCCGGGACATCTACTGATAAAAACAGACAATACCACGGTCATGTGCTACATAAACAAGCAGGGAGGCACTCATTCCTACCCCCTTTGCAGACTGTCCATGACTTTGTGGGACACAGCATTGACTTACCAAGTACATCTGTAGGCACAATTCCTGCCAGGAAAGATAAATACTCTGGCAGACGAACTAAGCAGAAACCTCATGGATCCCCACGAGTGGAAATTGGATCCACAAATCTTCAGCATGATAACAAGGAAATGGGGATGCCCGGACATAGATCTATTTGCCTCCCCTCACAACTGCCAACTAATGAGATTCTGCACAAGGACTTATCACAGACAAGCATGGAAAGTGGATGCCCTGTCTTTCAGCTGGAAAAACTTAACAGTATATGTCTTTCCTCCTCTGCCTCTCCTCCCCAAGGTACTCCTAAAGGTCAGACAGGAGAAGCCAAAAATGATACTGATTGCCCAAGACTGGCCACGCCAGTACTGGTATCCAATCCTAAGGAACTTGTCTCAATGCCCAGCCTGGACCTTACCTCAAGTACCTCATCTACTGTCCCAGCAGAACAATCAGATCCTGCACAGCCAACTCAGGACCTTAAATCTGGCAGCATGGCAGATAATGTAGTCATACAAAACACACCTCTCACTAAAGCGGTGATCAATGTCATTTTGGAAGCCAGGAGGCCTAGTAATAGAAAATCCTATGCTGGAAAATGGAAGAGATTCTGTGCTTGGAACCAGGCACAAGGAATTGATACAGCTGTACCAAACATTCCTCAGATTTTGCAATACTTGACTGAGATGCTGGACAAAGGCCTATCTTTTTCATCTATAAAAATTCATGCCTCTGCCATTTTGGCTCATTTCAATACAGAGCCACCAATCTTTTCTCATCCTTTGTTAAGACAGTACCTCAGAGGGGCCAAAAATGTAAGGCCTCCAAGGAGATCACCAATACCTGCATGGGGCCTCAATTATGTCTTGGAAAAACTCACCCTGCCTCCTTTCGAGCCAGCCGCTGCAGCTGGTATAAAGTTTTTATCTTGGAAAACAGCTCTGCTCCTAGCAATAACTTCTGCAAGACGAGTCTCAGAGCTACAGGCACTCATGGCTGTGGAACCTTTCATCATTTTTTATCCAGACAGGGTTTCTCTGAGGACAAACCTGACATTTATGCCTAAGGTAGTGTCCAGTGTGTCCCTTAACCAAACTATTCATCTGCCTACCTTTTATCCAAACCCACAGAATAAGGGGGAGAGAATTCTGCATTCTTTGAACATACACAGACAGCTACGCTTCTACTTGAACAGAACCAAAGCTTTCAGAAAGACAGAGCAATTACTAGTGGCATATACTGCAGGATCACAAGGAAAGGCTATCTCAAAGCAGACTATTTCAAAGTGGATAGGCCACTGCATTCGTTTCTGCTATTTTCAACATGGCAAGCCAGTACCTAAGGGCATTAGGCCACATTCAACCAGAGCAGCAGCCACTTCAGCAGCCTTCCTCAGGGGAGTACCAACCAAAGACATTTTAGAGGCTGCTACTTGGAGTTCAGTGCACACCTTCACCAAGCACTATCACTTACCACTCTACTCTAAATCCAGGGCAGGCTTTGCCACTGCAGTTCTGCAGGGCCTAATAGCCACCCCTAATGCTATTTAACCCCAGCCTCCCAACCTTAGCTTTGGGATTCAACCTAATTGTAATGACTGCAACAGTGAAACACGAAGAACATAGTACAGTTGTGTACACTTACCATAAATGTAGATGTTCAAGTGTATTCACTGTTGCAGTCCAGGTTACCCACCCGCCATCCCCCATTTCTTTGCTGGAACTTAGCTGTACTTCTCTATTCTATATAACCTATGTGGTGTATTTGCTTGTAGATGAAGGCAAAATATATACTTTGGTGTATGCATGTTTTATTGACATATTTTTAGCCTACCATTTTGGGGGCACCTGACATCTGGGGCAAGAAAAACTGAAGAAAATGGCGTCGGCTGCATCTTTTATAACCCTGGCGCACTGACGTCAGGGAAGAGGCGACAGCAACTGATGCCGGACCTAGACTTTGGAATTCAGGCCGACTGAGGGTAGCCTGCCAGCAGGATAACCCTGTTGTAATGACTGCAACAGTGAATACACTTGAGCATCTACATTTATGGTAAGTGTACACAACTGTACTTTGCTTGCTTTCAATCAGAAATTTGTAGCATTCAGGAAAACATGCTTTTGATTATATAATGTGTAGCTATTGCTTTAATAGCTATTTTTTCCTTCAAAAGGGCAAAAAATTCCATGAAAAAGAAGGCAGAGAAAATAAGTCAAGAGGAATCAAATCCACACAGAGATAAAGAAGTTTCAACCTTAGCCATGAAGCTTGGCAACACAGCTCTAAACAACCCACTGCGATTTACTGAAGATGCGCCACGGCCTCAGTCAAAAGGCACTTCTCGCTTTGGAATGCTCAGTCACCATTCCTTTTTCTCCAGGCATAACCCTCACCCACATCGTGTCACACATATCCAAGGTATGAACACTGACTTGAGCAAGACATACACATATATTAGTTATTCCTCTGTTTTTTCCTTCTGATGCTAAATATTAAGTTTTATGTCATGCAAAATGCTTATAAAGCAAATAATATTAACCTATAAATTATATTACAGACTATGAAGAGTTCATTTTCAGACATTATTTATTTGACATTTGTTAGCCAGGATAGTCCGACTAAGCCAAAGCCCTTTTTCAGCGGGAAGCCCAGGGAGAAAAGCTCCACAGTAAAACAATTAATTACAACCAAAGATACAATACAAGAATACATAAAGACTATATGAAGGAAAAATCATATAAAGCACAATAATATATGAGTCACATTGACTACAAGAATAGATAAAGACTGTATGAAGGAGAGATTGTCAATGATTTCATTAGGCAGCTGTCCGATTTCTGAAATAATGATAATGTAAACAAAACTTTAGACTATTAAAATCTCGTTGTTAGGGTCAGTTAGAAAAGGTTTATTTTCCATTCACTGATTTCCCTTGGATAAGTGTGTGTGTGTGTGTGTGGGGGGGGGGGGGGGGGGATCTGTATTTGTCATAAACAGTATCACTTCATATCAAATTTACTTAAATTACCCGCAACCATAACTTGCAGCTTCTGGAGACCCATATCACTGCTGTCCAATACAACTATTCATTGCTAGCTAAAGATCCTATCAATGTGCCACAAACACCATGAAAGTTACATTAACTCAATACAAGAGGATTTCCATTACCCAAGTAATAACTGGTACACAACACCTCTACAAATGAATATACTCAGTGTTTCCTATACTTTGTTAATACCAATGCAGAAGAGCAAGTTGCAGAACTCCCCCTACTTCTGACCCCTACTAACCTAGCCCCAGCATGTACCCCATATGCGTATCCTCATCTCTGCTTAAATCTGACCAAAAGCCAGTCATCTTCATCACCAAATGAGACCATCTTCTCCATGACAAATTTTCTTCAGCTTGTAGAAGACCTACTGAAAATCCCCATCAAATGGAATCAGCTGTGAGGTCTGCTGCCATCCACCTCCTCTAATACCAGGACCTAAACACCTGTATAGAAAATTCAGTAGCCATCCACCCTAAACATAATGGCAAATTCATGAATACGCCTCTCCATTAGAACTCACAGATTAATTAACTGTTTACCAAAAGAAGGAAAAGTTGTAAACAATTACAATCCCCTTTTCTCTGGACCACAGTGAAACATAGCAACAAAAAACAAAAAAAATAAAAGAAAAATATAAAGCAGAATATGATTTAGGGTTTCTACAGATGCCAAAGAAATCTGCAAATCTTTCTTCATTTATGTCAAGCTGAGCTCATCTATAATAATGTCTTTACAAGCCTCTATTTTAGGACTTAACATATTACAAAACATGTGTAAATCCAAAAAAAGTTTGCTTGAGACACAAGAATTCAATATTGTTGTGTCCAAATTAAATGCACTGCATGTAAACTGGGCCTAGTAAATAGATGGGGTATGCACAGATATTGGATAAATCAACTAGAAAGAATATAATTCTAGATATAGCGTGGATCAAGGCTGTGGATGCAGTCACCGAATATGCCAATTCATCTACATTGCTGGGATCAGATCATATGTAGGTTCATAGGTTCATAGGTAGGTACTAGGCTATCAGCCCAAGGGCCTATGTAAACCTAGCCAGCAAGGTTCCATAGCTTACGCCACCCAAGAAAGTTATTTTCCTGTGCCACTGTCGAGCAGAGACACAGAAGTGATCCCCGGGATGTATTTCCTATTTCCCATCCACTCATCAAAAATTTTCTTGAAGAGTGCTAACGAAAAACTTTGCTTGACATAGATGGGTAGCTTGTTCCAGAGTATAGGAAGTCTCTGGGACAGGAATCTATCCCTCCAGCATGTCCTGTTTATTGTGGTGACAAGGTTTAGGTCCCCAGAACATGTAGCTCAGAGGGATTGGGATTTCATTAGGTGTAGCATGTCCAACAGCTCTGGGTTTGACATAGCTTTATATGTTAGGCAGACATCACCTCGGAGTAGGCGATATGCTATGGAGTAAAGCTGGAGTTTTTTGAGGCGGTCAGTGTAGGGCAGTGTAGGGCATTTGTTTGAGGCCAGTAATCCTCTTCATGAGGTACTTCTGTGGCCTTTCCAGCTGCTACAGATGTCTTGTGAGGTACATTCCAAAAGGGGCATTGTACTCTATAATGGGTCTAATGAGTGATGAGTAGAGGGGAACAATGACCTCTTTTTTCCTGGATGAGAACCCTTTTATGATGAGGTGTGCCACGTAGAAGGACTTCCTGACTACTGTGGCAATGTGACTATCAAAGGAAAGACTACTGTCCACCTGGGTCGCAAGGTCTGTTATCACGCATTCGGTGTTAAGTAGATTGCTGCCTATGTGGTAGTTCATGGGTACAGAGTTTTTACCAAAGGGGATGACACTGCACTTTTTGGCATTGAGCTTGAGGCCATGACTCTGACACCAGGCATCTGTCTCAGCGAGGCCCTTCTGTAGTATGTCCACATCATTTGGGGACTTGACTATGGCTCCTAGTTTGCAGTCATCTGCGAACTTCATTAGCCAGAGGCCTTCTGTGTTAGCCTGTACTTCAGAGAAGTAGATACGAAACAGGAGAGGTCCCAGGACAGAACCCTGTGGTACTCCACTTGTCACTGCTTTGAGGTCAGATTTGGAGTCTGCAACTTTTACAGTTTGGGTTCTGTCAGTGAGCCAGTTGGCAACCCGTCTTGTGACCTAGGGATTTATACCTAGTTTAGTGAGTTTAGCTACAATTCCAGAATGGGGGATGGTGTCGAAAGCCTTGTCGAGGTCAAGATAGGCTGTGTGAACCACCTTACCCTCATACACGGCTTTGGTGACTGCTTCAAAGAAGTCGATCAGGTTCAGGAGGCATGATCTGCCTTTCACAAACCTGAACTGGGTGGGATCCAGAGTTTGGAGGTTACCAATGTCTTTGTTTATGAGTTCCATGATGATACGTTCCATAGCCTTGCAGACCAGGCTCATCAGGCTAATAGGTCGATAGTTCCCGGGATCAGTGGTGGCTCCCCCTTTGTGGAGTGGGATAACTGTTACTGTGCACCATTCAGTGGGCACAAAGCCTGATGCGAGGCTATTATTGAACATGGTGCTTAAGTAAGGATCCAGTTCGTTCTGAAGTTCGTGTAAAACACAGCCTGGGATGTTGTCTGGTCCCATGGATGCTGTGTTTTTGGCTTTAGAGAGTGCAGCTTTTACCTGCGTAGTTGTGATTACAGGGACTCTACATTCTTCCTGTATAGATATGGGCCCTTTAGGGGGTGAGTGGGGTAAAGTTAGCACTGAACCTATCTGCCAGGATGTTGGCAATATCAGTTGGTTCTGTAATTTTCATGCCTTTGTGCTGTAACTCAGTGCAGATCTGGGTGTTGCCATCGAGATTCTTGACATAGCTATAGAATGCTTTGTGGCTGTCCTTAGAATTAGTGGTGATTTTGTTTTCGTAGCTAGCTTTGGAGGATCTTATAAGGGATCTCAGCTTCTTACTGAGGCTGACCAGGGAGCTCCTCCACTTATGGGATTTTACTCTCTTTTGCAACAGTTTCTTCCTTCTGTTGTACAGTTTGTTTATGGCAGGGGACCACCAGATTGGCTTCCTTTTTTTTTGAAGGGTAGTATCTTGGTTCTGTTAGGGATAGCATGATCCATGCACTCGTGTAAGTGCTTATAGAGTGCATTTGTGTTGGATTCAGCAGTTGTAGCTGTATAGTCCATCTGCATGGGTGTCATGAAGCTCACCACGTCTCTCTTAAGAAGCATGAAGTTGGCTTTGGAGAAATTTTTTACTGTGGCTTCCTTAATGGGGAGTGGGGCGGAATGTGGATATCAAGGGTGATTAGCTTATGGTTGGATTGGACCAACGAGGAGTTGACTTCAGGTGTGGAACACCGGTCACTCATGTTGGTAATGACTAGGTCTAGGATATTGTTGCCCCTGGTGGGGGTGTGGATAAGTTGATCCAGGGCATTGGAGTTTATGAATTCCAGAAAGCATTGAGCTAAAGAGTTGGTACACGAGTAGTTTTCCCAGTTAATGGTGGGGTAGTAGAAGTCACCCATTATTAGGGTGTTTGGTTGAACCTTAACATTTTCCAGTACATCAAGAAAAGAGGAGTGGGAATCCTGGGGCATGGTGGGGGATCTGTAACAAGGTACAATTTCGATTGCAGTTTTGCCCAGAGTTAGTTGCACTTGGATAACCTCGGATGCATTATGCTGAGCAACTAACCTGGAGGTGTGGATATCCTTAATGAATATGGACACACCTCTGCCTTTGGTGTTTTGGTCCAGGTTACATGGCCGAAAAGTGTGGTATGAATCATAGTCTGGTAGTGCAGGGGTGCTCTCTGGAGCCTTGAACGAGGTCTCAGTCACTGCACAGATATCGATGTTCTCCATTTTAAGGAGTGCCTCGAGTGAGTGCATTTTGAGATTTAGACTTCTAGCATTGAGTAGCATTACCCTCAGTTTTTGCTTGCCTGTTCCTGTTATGGTGGTGAATTTGTCATTTGAACCTTGCCTAAAAAAGGCACTATAGGGGCAGCAAGAGCCTTAGCCTGTATCCGGAATCCCAGGGGTGACAGGTGCAGGCCATCTGTGGCAAAGCACCATGGTCTGTCGACCATGTCATCCCAAGCAGAAAGATACTGGATCCCCTTAGAATGACACCAGAAGCTTAGCCAATTGTTGAAGTCAACCATTTTGTCCTTGTACTGCGGTAATATTCTGGGTGATGGCAGAGTGCTACTCAGGGCTAGGGTCATACCTGCCTGGGCTACAAGATCAGCAAGCTCTTCCATGTCTCTTTTCATGTAGTCCAGGGAGGTACATCTCAGATCATTCACACCAACATGGACAATGACAGAGTCATATCTGTACTTGTTGTGGAGTGACCTGAGTGCGTGGATTATGTGGCGATCCTGGCACCCGACAGGCAGCTGACAGTAACCTTCTCCTTGTTTAGCCTGGTGAGTGGGACATCAATGTGCCTGACTATAGAGTCACCTATGACTAGTGTGTTGGGTACGTTGTTTTGCCTTATTAGCTGTGGTTGAGTGGCACACTGAGTCTGTGGGCTATGTGTCATTTGGGTTGTGTTGGGGGATGGAGGTTGCTTGCGTTTCTGCTTTGGAGGTCTCTGTTGCTTAGACAGATTATTATTGAGAGCCTCCGCGAATGATTTGTGTTACTATGTGTGGATTTTGGTGGTGTAGATTTAGTGAGACTATGTGATGAGTGTGGTGTGGTGCAAATGTTTACCTTCTCCTCATGACTGTCAAGTTCAGTCTTGGTTGGAGAGAGCTTTACCTCCAGTTTGGCTAGATAAGTGCATCTCTCACAGATGCTGTTGTTGTTGTGAGCCTTCTAGTATTTTCTGTGGAATCTCTACAATAAAAATCATTTTCCTGAGTGAGGGCATTTTTAATACCATATTTTAAAGTAACCTCTATTCCTTATTGAATGGCAAAGCAGTCGGTAATATAAGTTATGTTTTCTCCCAGAGTAGGCTCTGCACTGCAACATTCAGTGTTTGTTTAAATATTATTTCTCTGGAGTTAAGATCAAGTGACTTGTTTAATATTTCATTCATTATACTACAAAAGGTCAAACTGTTTTTGTCATTACAGTTCCCTTACTTTTCTTGCTATGGTAGTGTATGAGAGAGAGACTACAATTATTTTCTAGGTTGTAGGTGTGTATTCCTACTTGCTTAAAACTTCCTTTAGACTGTATGTGTGTAATACTATTATCAGGCCAAAGCTGCCACTTCTTAAGAGATCTGACTGAGAATCAGTCATTTTTTAATATATTTACTGGAATATTATTTTCTGTAAATTATATTCTCACAAATTATTTAGACAGAAAAGTAAAAGTGATTTTGTGTTGGACATTTATGTGGATTTTTTTTAATAGCATAAACGCATAAAACAAAACAAAAAAGAAATACCTTTTCCAGTGAATCATAAAACAGTTGTGAAGAGGAAGCAGTGAGAAGCATAAGCACTGCAGTTGGGTGGGATGCCTAAAAGTTGTCACTGCATCGGAAAACAGTTTCCAGAAAAAGTCATTGAGGAAGAAAAATGGCTCTAGTAATTCTCTAAAGCAGGTTATGACTGTCTCAGTAGAGTCTGATCATTGGGCATTTGCTAAAATAAAGCTTGATTTTATTTGTTTATTTTACATTTGGTTACCGGGGAAGTCCGACTGGGCTGTTGGCCAATTTTCAGCGGAGGCCCAGGGGGAAAATCCCCACTGAATGAAATACAATTATGAACAGACAAAACATTTTTTAAGTACATTGCAGACAGCATAACAGTAAGACAGTACAATATTTATGTCATTAAAAACTATAGTATTGATCAAACAGTTTAAAGACAAGAATAACAGTGGTAAATAGGAACAGTGCAATATTTACGCCATTAAAGCATCTTAAAAATCAGTTAGATAACATAAATAGCACCAGTTATAGGGAAGAGTGATTGATAGGCATATCAAAAAAGTAAAAAGAGCATACAGGCGATAGTAGATGGGGAAGAGGGAAGATGGGCAAAGGTTAGCAGATTTAGAAAACAGAGGTAAAAATTAACTGCAAGATAATTAGATTAAAATGGGGGTTATGCTTAGCCTGGTTAAGAGGCAGTGATTGCATGGTAGTTAGATTAGGATGGGGAGTTTGTTTAACCCGGGTTAGTGCAGGAGCAAAGGCAGGTGTAGGTTAGGTAATCCCTGAGTAGTAGCTTGAATTTGGATGAGTTAGTAGTATTAAATATACTCTGAGGCATATAATTTGAGGATTTTGATATTTTGTAGGAGTAAAGAGATTCACCATGACTTTTATTGGGTTTAGTTACTTTGAGTAGGAGTTTATTGTTGGAACTTAGTGATCCACAGCTGGAGAGGGGTTGAACTAAGTCCTTGAGAGCTGGGCAGTTTTCAGGGTGGTGAATGGTGGAATGAGCTAGAGATAGTTGGTTAAAGGTTAGTAGATTTTAAGTATTTTACCCATGAATTACCACATAAACGGCAGTCTACTTAATGCTGAATGTGTGATAAGAGACCTTGGGACCCAGGTGGACTGTAGTCTCTCCTTTGATAATCACATCGCCACAGTAGTTAGGAAATCTTTTTATGTGGCACACCTCATCACAAAAGGGTTCTCATCCAGGAAAAAAGAGGCCATTGTTCCCCTCTACTCGGCACTCATTAGACCCATTACAGAGTACAACACCCCTTTTGGAGTGTACCTCACAAGACATCTACAGCAACTGGAAAGGCCACAGAAGTACCTCACAAAGAGGATTAGTGGCCTCAAACAGATGCCTTACACTGACCATCTCAAAAAACTCCATATTTACTCTGTAGCATATTGCCTACTCCGAGGAGATCTCTGCCTAACATATACAGCTATGTTAAACCCAGAGCTGTTGGGCATGCTACACCTAAAGAAATCCCAATCCCTCCGAGCAGCATCTATAATATATTTTATGAAAAACAGGTAAAATATGAGAAAAATTAGGAACCATAGTTAACCATACCTTTCAACTGTTCAGACTTTTACAGAACATTCCTAATTTTTCTCATATTTTACCTGTTTTTCATAAAATATATTGAAGATGGCCTTACCAAGCATATCCCAATAAAAAGTGGCCATGCTACTTTCTGTTAGGATATGCTTGACTTGAAATGAGCACACTGACTGGGCTGTCCAGTCAGCATGCATGTCTTTAAATAATAATGACTCCTTATTATATAACTGAATGTGCCTCCTTAAAACTTCCAGCTTACAGATCCATCAGGTCCTAGACTATCTCTTGCATACTCAACCATTAAAATCCACTGGTCATTATTGTAGGCATGCCTATCCTAGGGTCCTTCCTTAGCTCCTAGGGTCACAGTGAATATATTTGTCAGTGAAATATTGCATGTAAAGCCTTTGAAACTAATTTTTCTTCAATCAAATCTTACTTTTATTTGTCAAACTTTGGCATTATATTCTTTTAAAACAGTGTGTTTAGTTCCATTTTAGAAAGTTCTTTCATGGAAGATGATACCTTTTTGGCAGTCACCTCTGCAAGAATGCAATCAGCTCATGAAGCTTTTGTGTTCAGAACAGCTTCCCTGCAATGGATCAGTGACCATTTGCTTGTCTTTTAACTGTCTTATAACATTTGTTCAAAGGCAAACTTGTTTGTAAATCATAAAGCTGTAATACAGACACAGCTGTTTGCATGAGAACACTGCTCTGTTTTTGGGAGTGTCTCTCTTCCCACTGTTATGTGACCATGGAGTTAATTTATATAAGTAAAGGGGTTTGTTGCTGGAGCCCCCATATGGTGGTACAGGGGACATGTCCCCCTGCAAAAATGAAATACCGTGGAGACAGTTTAGGTGAGATGTGGTCTCAGTCAGCTGACATCAAGAAGCTTGCTTCCGATGTCTTGATTTGTGATGCGTAATTGGAAAAGTTTTCAGAACCTTATATGTATATCCTTATGTGGTCCGTAGTAAACAGCTTTCCACTTCCTTATGGATGAAAAAAACAAGACTATTTTGACAAAAATAGTGCATTAAGGATCATCTTGCACTTTTCATTTGAAACTTTTTGCTGGACTTTTCCATATAAATGTTATGATTTTATCACATGTGCTCTTTCATAAACATACAGAGGGCTTATTGATGAACCTCTGTTTTAGGGCTAATATCATATTTGAATTTGCCTCAAACCAAACAAATCATCTTCCTTCATTCTGTAATTACTTGTAGGATGAATGTAGGAGATTGCATTCTCTATGCAAGGGACCTTAGAAGACAATTTGGCCATATATTTCCAGGACCAAATATTTCAGAATTGTGGATGAGTTTTGTTTCCGTGGTAAGATCCCAGTGGGTGAGCAGGCTATTTTCAGCTGAATCTCTGGTTGCTTAGACTTACACTATGATTCTGTCTATAAACCAATTGTGAGGCTCACTAGAACTCATTTAATGGAATGACAGCAACACCATCTGCTTCTTTTCAAAGGACACCTTTTGCTACTGTATGTTGTGTTGTAACACAGTCTCCAGCCCAAATTCTGAATAAACATGTCAAGTCGTGTTGTGTTTCACAGGCCAGATGCCCTTTTTCTATGGCAGTTGTTCATGAAATGCTTGTTAGAATGTCCACTAAGTTTTTTGTCTTCATAGCTTGGTATTTTACCCATTCTGATATTGCCAAGACAAGGACAGTGATATAAAATCCATTGGCGTGAGGTGCTTACCATAGCAGTACATGGCCTAATTGTTACAGCATTTACAGTGGATCCCATGTATCCATTCCCTGTAGTTGCCTGCCATTCCTAAGTGTTTGCCATTGTCAATCCTTTATTATAGAGATAATGTGCTGTGTTGAAGGAGCATGGTCATCTCTGTCCCATCTTCGACCACCACAGTCATATGGCAGACCATCCCCATAATCAACATAAGGTTGTTCCAAGAGTTTTCTATACTTGCAACTATATTTATGCATTTTCCACTTTTCTTGACTTCTCATCTGATCCTTCACCTTATATTCTTTCTTTTGTATTTGGGCACATTCAGTTGCTCCCTGATTTTTATCTACTTTGGCTTTAATTTCCATTCCTACTTGACACTGATATGCTTCTTCTGAACTAAGCAACAGAGACCTCCAAAGCAGAAATGCAAGCAACCTTCACCCCCCAACACAACCCAAATGACACATAACCCACAAACTCAGTGTGCCACTCACCCACAGCCCATAAGGCATAACAAAGTATCCAACACTCTAGTCATAGGTGACTCTATAGCTGGGCACACTGATGTTCCACTCACCAGGCTAAACAAGGAGAAAGTTACTGTCAGCTGCCTGTCAAGTGCCAGGATCTGCCACATGACGCACGCACTCAGGTCACTCCACAACAAGTACAAATATGACTCTGTCATTGTCCATGTTAGTGTGAATGACCTGAGACGCATCTCCCTGGACTACATGAAAAGAGACATGGAGGAGCTCTCCAATCTTGTAGCCCAGGCAGGTATGACCCTAGCCCTGAGTAGCATCCTGCCATCACTCAGAATGATACCACAGTACAAGGACAAAATGATTGACTTCAACAATTGGCTAAGCTTCTGGTGTCATTCTAAGGGGATCCAGTATCTGTCTGCCTGGGATGACATGATCGACAGACCACGATGCTTTGCCATAGATGGCCTGCACCTGTCACCCTTGGGATTCCGGTTACTGGCTAAGGCTCTTGCCACCCCTATAGTGCCTTTTTTTAGGCAAGGTTCAAATGACAAATTCACCACCTTAACAGGTACAAGCAAGCAAAATCTGAGGGTAATGCTACTCAGTGCTAGAAGTCTAAACCTTAAAATGCATTCACTCGAGGCACTCCTTAAAATGGAGAACATCGACATTTGTGTAGTGACAGAGACCTGGTTCAAGGCTCCAGAGAGCACCGCTGCATTACCAGGCTATAATTCATACCACACCTTACGACCACCTAACCTGGACGGAAACACTAAATGAGGAAGCGTGTCCATATTCATTAAGGATATCCACACCTCCAGGCTAGTTGCTCAGCATAATGCATCTGAGATTATCCAAGTGCAACTAACTCTGGGCAAGACCGCAATCCAAATTGTAACTTGCTACAGATCCCCCACCATGCCCCAGGATTCCTGTTTCTCATTTCTTGATACACTGGAAAATATTATGGTACAACCCAACACCCTAATAATGGGCAATTTCAACTACCTCATCATTAACTGGGAAAACTACTCATGTACCAACTCTTTTGCCCAACGTTTTCTGGAATTCATAAATTCCAACGCCTTGGATCAACTTATCCACACCCCCACCAGGGGCAGCAATATCCTAGACCTGGTCATTGCCAACATGGGCAACCGGTGTTCCACACCAGAGGTCAATTCCTCGTTGGTCAGATCCGACCACAAGCTAATCACCCTAGACATCCACATCCCTCCCCCACCCCCTATTAGGGAAACCACCGTAAAAAATTTCTCCAAAGCCAACTTCACGCTTCTTAAAGTGGCAAACTTCATGACACCAATGCAGATGGACAAAAGAGGTACGACTGCCAAATCCTACACAAATGCACTTTATAAGCACTTACACAAGTGCATGGATCCTGCCATCCCTAACAGAACCAAGATGCTATCCTCCAAAAAAAAGTAAGCCAATCTGGTGGACCCCTGCCATAAACAAACTCTACAACAGAAGAAAGAAACTGTTGCCTAAAAGAGTAAAATCCCATGATTGGAGGAACTCCCTGGTCAGCCTCAGTAAGAAGCTGAGATCCCTCATAAAATCCTCCAAAGCTAGTTACAAAAACAAAATCACCACTGATACTAAAGACAACCACAAAGCATTCTATAGCTATGTCAAGTATTTCAATGGCAACACTCAGATCTGCTCTGAGTTACAGCACAATGGCACTAAATATACAGAACTAACTGATATTGCCAACATCCTGGCAGATAGGTTCAGTGCTAACTTTACCCCCCTCTCACCCCCTAAAGGGCCGATCTCTATATCGGAAGAATGCAAGTTCCTGTAATCATGGCTGCAGAGGTAAAAACCACACTCTCCAAAGCCAAGAACACAGCATCCATGGGACCTGACAACATCACATGCTGCGTTCTACACAAACTGCAGAATGAACTGGCACCCCACCTAAGCACCATGTTCAGTCATAGCCTCACCCCAGGCTTTGTGCCCTCTGAATGGCACACAGCGACGGTTATCCCACTCCACAAAGGGGGAGCCACCATGGACCCCAGGAACTACTGCCCCATTAGCCTAATGAGCCTGGTCTGCAAGGCCATGGAATGTATCATCATGGAACTTATAAACAAAGAAATTGGTAATCTCCAAACTCTGGACCCCACACAGTTCAGGTTTGTAAAAGGCAGATCATGTCTCCTAAACCCGATAGACTTCTTTGAAGCAGTCATCAAAGCCGTATACAAGGGTAAGGTGGTTCACACAGCCTATCTAGATCTCACCAAGGCTTTTGACACCATCCCCCACTCTGGAATTATAGATAAACTCACTAAACTAAGTATAAATCCCTATGTCACAAGATGGGTTGCCAACTGGCTCACTGACAGAACCCAGACTGTGAAAGTAGCAGACTCCAAATCCGACTTCAGACCAGTGACAAGTGGAGTACCACAGGGTTCAGTCCTGGGTCCTCTCCTGTTTGGTATCTACTTTTCTGAAGTACAGGCTAATATAGAAGGTCTTTGGCTAATGAAGTTCGCAGATGACTGCAAACTAGGAGCCATAATCGAAACTCCTAACGATGTGGACATCCTGCAAAAGGGCCTCACGGAGACAGATGGCTGGTGTCAAAGCCATGGCCTCAGGCTCAATGCCAAAAAGTGCATTGTCATCCTCTTTGGTAAATACTCTGCACCCATGAGCTACCACATAGGTGGTAGTCTACTTAAGACTGAAAGTGTGATAAGAGACCTTGGGATACAGGTGGACAGTAGTCTTTCCTTTGATAATCACATTGCCACAGTAGTCAGGAAATCCTTCTACGTGGCCCACTTCATCACAAAAGGTTTCTCATCCAGGAAGAAAGAGGTCATTGTTCCCCTCTACTCGTCACTCATTAGACCCATTATAGAGTACCACGCCCCTTTTGGTATGTACCTCACAAGACATCTTCAACACCTGGAAAGGCCGCAGAAATACCTCACAAAGAGGATTACTGGCCCCAAACAGATGCCCTATGCAGACTGTCTCAATAAAATCCAGCTTTACTCCATCACATATCGCCTACTCAGAGGCGATCTCTGCCTAACATACAAAGCTATGTCAAACCCAGAGCTGTTGGACATGCTCCCTTAAAGAAATCCCAATCCCTCCGAGCTACACGCTCTAGGGACCTAAACCTTGTCACCACAATAAACCGAACATGCTGGAGGGATAGATTCCTGTCCCAGAGATTTCCCATACTCTGGAACAAACTACCTATCTATATCAAACAAAGCTCCTCATTAGCACTCTTCAAGAAAAATCTTGATGAGTGGATGGGAAATAGGAAATACACCCCGGGGATCACTTCTATGTCTCTGCTAGACAGTGGCACAGGAAAATAACTTTCTTGGGTGGAGTAAGCCAGGGAACCTTGTTGGCTAGGCTTACGTAGGCCCTTGGGCCGATAGCCTAGTACCTACCTATGAACCTATGAACCTATAAGAGCAAATTGGTTTATAGTATGGACTTTGTTGCTAGATGTCAACTCTGTTTTTAGTATTCATTTAAGTCTTCTAAAATATTCCTTACTAAGTTTTATTCACATTTGTTCATGTTTTATTGTTGATCCTTCAGTAATTCCCAAATATTTATACACTCCCTCTTGCTCAAGTTCTTTTTATCACATTCTTGTCCCAAACTGATGTTTTCTTGGTGCTGCAGTTTTCCTGCTTTAAAGGTTGCTTTTGCAATAACCACCCATCAAACATTCAATATCATCAACTGCACATGCTCAGTGATAGCGTGCAAATACATGACCTCATCATCATTCTATAAGGCCTGGGTCCTCATCTAAGGAAGTTACGATATTGGAGAGAAATCCTTTTTCTTGTAAAGCAGTAATACTAGGTGTTGGAGAGTGTATTTTGGGTCTTAGGTAGTAAGTGTTTGGCAGGAAAGGATTTTTGTGAGTGTTGTAGAGGTTGTTCAGTTGTTCATGTTATGAGTGAGCGATCAACCACTAAGTAGAATTTGATGTAAGAGCACTTGGTGTAGTGAGTGGTCAAGTGCCTGTATAGAGGGGTGTGAATGCTTGGTGTATGGAGTGGATGAGTGGGTTATTTTCATAGGGATAGAAATATTTAGGATAGTGGATGGTTGTGTGGTTGTTGGAAGTAGAGCTACAAGTCCTTGGTTATGTGTGTGTGGTGGGCATCATGTTTCAGTGAGTGGTCAAGTGCTTGCTGTAAGTAGGGATTTGCATGGGTGGTTGAGAGCATGCTGTATATTTTGTTTTATATATGTAGGGGAGGGAGATGAGTTCAAGTATAGGAGTGGTTGGTGCAGACTGTGTAAAACATTTGTGAAATGGATTTTTGTGCGAGACAGACATTTATGAAACTCTGTAGCCCAAATAGGACTTACCCCAAGGTAAGTCTGATCTTAGAGTTGGTCATATCAGTTTTGAGGGAATGGGGTTAGGTCATGCCCCCAATTAGAAATATGTGTGAGATGTGTTTGTAAACTTCAGGTTGTTTACATCTGTTGAGTGTATCTGACTATGTGTCTGTGTCCTGGTCCTTGTGTTTTTAGTAGGGTATTTTCTCAATTCATAAATGAAGCAGTTCTGTAAAAGTATTTTTTGAAGAGGTATTTTTTAACTAATTTGTTAATTATATTTTTTAGTGCATTCCTAGTAATACCCACATTATTATGTTGTTTTTCTGAAATGTGTAATTACAGTTTCTTTTTTCTGATGTGTGCATCCAAACTAAAAAAAAAAATCAAAAGTAATTTGTACTAAATACCAAATCCATATACTTGCCACTCATTTGGTCAACATCTGTGTAACTTGCTTTTTGTAGTATACATTGAGGTAGATGGGAGAAAGGGTGTAGCTCTCGAGACCCAGCCTTCAAGTCATTTTCATTCTGGCTATCCAGGGATAATTTATTTATTTGTTTTTATCATTTGTTAATCAGGTAAAGCCTCTCAGCCCACTTCTCTTTACAGGGGCAGCACTGGATAGTTAAGGGACTCGTTTAGAGTCAAGAACAGTAATCAGACGCAGAAACACAGCCTATAGAATGAAACTCATTGGCCACTCATAGCCTTAATAATTGATAGTAAGCTTCCAAAGGTCAGCCAGATGGGAGTCGACTAACTGCGGTTAACTGTGATAAAGCCAGAGGGATTAACAAGAGGAGATGGAGAAAATTTTGAGGAGAGAACAACAGAAGGAAGAATGATGGGGAATAACAGAAGAGAAAAACACTAAATTTATTTATTTAACATTTGTTTACTGAGAAAGTTCGACGGGACACACGTCCTTTTTCAGCAGAGGCCCGGGGAGAAAAGCTCCATGAGTAACAGTAAATTTTTATGCACGCATTACAATAATCAATAAAGTATAAAGTAAACAAAATGTAGTATACATAAGAACATATACATTTGTTACATCTTGACAACAAAACCTGGGCTTTGAACATAGCTAGAACTATTTGTAGGTATGACTTATGTCAAGATATAAGGTTAAGACAGATCAGTAGGAACAAAGGATTAAACTCCGGGAGAAGTTGGATATGTTTTGGGTATACTGTGATGTATCAGAGCACTCATGAGGGGTTAGTACAGGAACATAGCCACTTATTTTTTAGATAAGCTTTAAGTGATGGCTTAAAGTGGTTAGTGGATGAGATTGAGAGAATGGAGTTAGGACGGGAGTTCCATATACGAGATATATGATTGGAAAATAAAGATTCTCCTGCAGTGTTGTTGGCCTTGGAGACGTGAGTAAGTTCTTGTTGTTAGAGAAAAGTGGTCTGCTGGAACTGTAAGGAAGGATGAGATTTTGTAGTGCAGAGGTTCTAGTTGGTTGTGTTACAATTTTGTGAGTTAGAGAGAGTTGGTTGTAAAGAATAATGTTGGGAAGCTCAAGCCAGTCTAGTATCCTTAAAGCTGTACAATGATGTGTTCTATATGGGCAACCAGATGCAAACTTAGTAATTTTATTATAACGTGCTTCTAGCTTAGATAAGTCAGTTTTCCTTAGATTAGTTAAAATTGGAGAGGCATATAGTAGAGTGGAGAGCAGATGGGTTTGTGCTAATGTAATTTTGGCCATTGTGGTCAGGAACCTTTTGTGTCTATATAGACTTTCAAGTTTCTTATAGATTTTTTTTATAGTTAGGGAGACATGCAAGTCAAATTTTAGGGTATTGTTTATTTCCACTCCAAGAAGTTTTGTATGGGTTGTTGGGGAGAGCACAATATTGTCTTTGGCTATTATGTTAAATGTTGGGCATGAGATAGATGTCTTGTTAGGTTGGAAGAGTAATAATTTAGTTTTGTTTGGGTTAAGGATTAGATGGGCACTGGCTAACCATGTTTCAACAGAAGTGAAAGATTCCTGTGTTTGAGAATGAAGAGCTGATAGAGAAGTTGCAGAACAGACAAGTGTTGCATCATCTGCATACTATATTATAGAATCATGTGGAGTAGCTGTGTGTAGGTTATTAGTAAAGTGGGAGAAAAGGAGAGGGCCTAAGATAGATCCTTGGGGGACACTAATGGATAAAGGAAGGTGTGGAGATAGGTCACCCTGCCATAGAACAGATTGTTGACGGCCAGATAAATAGTTATGAAACCATGCTGTGGCAGATGGTGAGAAGGATAGTTCATTTAGTACATCTATTAGTTTGGAATGGGAGACCATATCAAAAGCTTTTGATAGGTCTAGAAAGATGGCAGATACAAAATTGTTGTTATTCCTGTGATGGTGTAAATGAAAACAGTAGGCAAAACATGTAATGAGAGCATGGGAGACAAGGAAATGAAACAGGTACAGAACAGACATAGACATGACCTATAGGGACAGCAAAGAGGGATGGGTTGGGAGAATGCCGTAGGAAAAGAAAAATGCTGAAGCCCATGAAGAGACAATTGAAAACCACGAGAAACCAAGATGGCCTGACTGAAATTAGTGTTGCAGTATTCATGACAAATAGGTTGTCACCACTGACATCCATCCGGGCTACCAAAGCTTTAACTTCCCTAGGTCAAACATCCAACATATGACCTCAACTCATATGCATTATAAACACAGACATACAAGCATGGATCCTCAGCCCAATCCAAGATGGCTGACTCCACATACTCAGACATCTCTCTTCCACTGAAGAAAAAGTTTAAGAGGACTCGACCGGATCAGCAATCCAATGTTTCTGACTCCGATTTACCTGTTGAGGTTACACAACCTGCAGTACATCAGACATCTGCTCAGTTTCCCCACTACAGAGACCCCATTAGAGACTGGTATGGCTTCTGAGTCCTTACAGACTGCTGAAACATCCAAGGTACCATAACTAATTGTTTCAGGAGGATCACACCATGTTCCACAAATTTTCGTTGGGGAAGAGATCCCAGGCTCTTTAACAGAGGTCGGACAGGGTTCTGAAACTCCATTCCTTATCCAGGTTGATGTCACATCTAGAAAGAAGAAACAGATTAAGCATGTGGTTTTCCCCTCAGCAGCTGGGGAGAAAGAGTGGATGAATTTTTCTCAGGGGATGTTTACAGCGATTATATCTTTCAAACCTCCCTTCTTTGAATCACATAAGGAAAATTCAGCAGTACCTGAAATCTGGGTGGTCTGGCTCTCCCTCCTGCCTTTTATCAAGAAGGAGCTAGTTTGGTGGGAAGCACAGGTCATCCACAACCCAGGGTTACCTTTCTTGCCTCCTACTCCTCTTCAACAGGTCTACATGGATGCCTCAGGCAGGGAAATGGCAAGCCCAGGTCCTGAAAGAGCACATCAACCTAAAACAGATGAGGACTCTGCTGCAAGCCCTTCAGACGTTTGCCCAGATTTGGTAACCAGGACCCCTACAAGTGTTCAAGACAACACCACAGTCATGTGGTGCATATATATCAAGGTGCCATGTCTTATCAACTATGCAGGTTGGCACAGAAGGTATGGAATTTAGCAACTCAAATGAACATCGCACTAACAGCCACATACATCCCTTCTCAGGACAATGTACTACTAGCAAAATGCTTAACTTGCTCAATGGAGGACCCCCACGAGTGGACTCTGAACAAGGTGGTCTTCCACAGCATCACACCTCAGTGGGACACCCCTCAGATACAGACCTCTTTGCTTCCTCAAGCATCCATCAGCTCTCCCAGTTCTGCACTAGGGACTCTTGTAATTTAGCCTGGAGGACAATGCCTTCTACTATCAGTGGACAGAGAGGTTCCTTTATGCCTTTCCTTCTCTGCCCTTTTTTTTTTCAAGGATCCTTCTCAAAGTACAAGGGGATACACTCAGACTCTTCCTGCTGGCTCCATTTTGACCGAGGTAACATTGGCTCTCATTGCTGTTTCACCTAGCCAAGGGAAATTACAGGAGAATCCCTTTTCAGCCAGACCTTACAAATCAGCAAAAGGGAATGCTGCTCCAACCGAATAAGGATTCCCTCAAGGACAGTCATCTGTCAGAGGAAATAGCTGAGGGGCTAGTAAGCAGGGACAGGGTGGCAGCATAGAGATGCCAGCATAGAGGGCTGGAGGTATTATTCTATGAAGTGATATATGTACCAACAACCATCACACTGAAGAAGAAAACATTTTAATGATTTTAATATCTGCCTGTCGCAGGAACAAGGAAAATGGCTTAGAACTGTTAAGAAAATGGAGGAGGCCTAGCAAAGAAGCTAGAAACTGCAATGTTATAGACTGCCTTCAGCTCAGACTAATGGGGACAGTGGTTCTCACAGCTGGTTTAAAAAGGTAAGGTGTCCTTAATCTACAGTGAAATTGGGGGGGAGTCACAGAAGTAGAAGCTAGGATAGGCACTTAAGCAAAAGGCAAAAGGCAAGAGAAAACAGACAGACAGCACAGCAGAGGAACAGTCAATGGTGTTTTGGAGCAAGGCTAAGCAGAATTACTATACAGTGTAAGGAGTCTGGGTAGGAAAAGATGTAGCTACAAGCAAGTTTCCAAAATATGACAGTAGACATGGAAGATGTCATGGAAACATGGGCCAGAGTAAGCTGTGTGTGACATGGAAACCCAATTCAGGTTGTTTAGGAATAGCAGATAGGAGAGAATGGAGGAAGAAAGAGAGAGAGAAGCAATTTATATAAACTATGGCAACAAAGGTGATGCTAGAGGGGAGGACAAACACCTCTTCACACACTAGGTGAAGAAATAGCTAGGTTCTTGGTGGACAAATCAAGAAACATAGGGAGTCGTAGCAGACTGAGACAGTGCACTGTATCCCAGACACTTTAAAGGTGAATAAAAGTAAATAAAGGAGTGGGGGTAGGAAGAATAAAGTTATACACATGGGGTCTGACTCTACCAAAACCAGCTTAGGGAGATGCAAGTTCTAGGGCATACAGAGAATCGGAGATGGTGGAGGTCTTGGGTCATCAAGTATACAGCTATCTGGTGAAGGACTGTGCCACAAAGGATAGAATTTGAAATCCTATTGCAACTAATATATAGAAGCTCTGAGATATCCATGTGAACATGTGTTTAGCTCAGTGTGATTAGGCTACTGTGTGTTTAATTAAGAGAAATGCAGAAGATCCAAAGGAAAGGACATGTGGGATGCTACAGAAGTGGGATACAGTAAGATAGGAAGAGGGAAAAAGATGAGTTATGGGCATGATGTTAAACTTAAGAGAGAGGGTAAGCTATGACAGTGCATCAGAAACAGAGTGCTCAGTGCTATAGACAAGGGTCAAAGGAAGAGGTGCAACAGGAAAACAGAGATGGCAGATATGCATACCGACATATATGAAGATAAAAGGGTGGAGAGGCAAAAGGTAGGCCATACAAGAGATGGAACAAGGAGTTGGCAGATATGTTTACTGATACAGGTGAAGATAAACAGGGGGGCAAAAGTTAAACCATACAAGAGATGAAAGTAAGAAGTTTGGAGTTAGGACAGGGAAACCACTTGAAGCAATGAGAAAAGCAGCAAAGGTGCAACCCAAAAGAGAGTTCCCATAAGGGGTCAAACTACAGGTAACAAGGGAAGTTAAGGCATGTAGGAGTAACATGTGGGGAACATACCCAGAAAGTCTGATTAACGTATGAGAGGGAGATCATGGAAGACAAAGAACTCACGGGTTATTAAAATAAAAATGCTATATCTTCACAAGGGAAGTCAAGAGAGGGTAGCATGCTGGGAAGGAGGTAGAGAACCATGGGAAAAGTAAAGGATAGACAAACACAAATATAAGGAGGTGAAGGGGAGTTTGGCACTGTTAGTGATGGGTAAGGCACAGACAGCACGTGAGTTGCCTCCCAAGATTCTCATGAATCAGGCCAATGGGAGGCATACCATCTGACTGGAATCTTACAACAGATCACTGGCCAGTGTAGAAACCCCTCAAGAATGGAAGCAGATAAACATGAACAGTAGAAAAATCTGAAAACAAGAAGTCTGTTAGCCAATATTTGGTGGCTGAGAAAACCAGGGAATGAATCCTGACAGAAAGGTCAGTTGCTTTCTTACAGGACAATGATTTCCAATTAAAAAAACAGCAAGGGCTCTTTGACATAATAACCTTTCAATTAAACCATATTCACTTTTGTAATCAGGTTGCAGATGAAAATGACAGGAGAGTAGCGGTAGATGTTCAATTCCTGAACATCACCAGACTTCTGCGGTGGTGCAGTGGTAGCGTTGTTGCCTCACAGCAAGAGGTTCTCCCATTTGATTCTCAGCTGGAGTGTGGGCAGTGCCTTCTGTGTGGAGTCTGCATGTCCTCCCCGCGGTTGGGTGGGCATTCAAAAGACATGCATAAATGGGTGTGCCTTCGTTGAAGGTTGAATGTCGAGCTGGCACCTCAGCGTTTGTGAAAATCTACTGCCAATCATGAGCGGACCGGAGTTCCGCTGTGGCAACCCCTAACTGGGAAAAGCCGAAAGACAACAACAACCAAGGCCTTTGAGTCAGTCCCAAAGAGATAACTGCTAGGAAAATTGTAAGGGGCCAGAAGTGTGACCAGGAATGATGGGATGGCCTGTAGTGTTTTTTAAGGGTAGGGTACAAATGATTACAGTGACAGAGTGATATTGATAGTGGTAATAAAATTGACCAGTGGAGTACCAGAAGGGTCAGATAAAGGGTCGATTGATCTTCATTGTTTCCCTTCTAGTCCTGCTTGAGACAAGTAATCATACAAAAATATGAGCAGAAGGACAGAATGGTGGAGAAAGTCTAAGGACTGAAGAAGTATTGATCAAGTGAGGTGAAAGAAGCCACATATGCAGACTATTACTACAGTGTCACAACAGCTCATGAGTGAAGCATAGACCAGCTGAAATACAAGCATGTGTGACAAAAGAGTGTTGCTCACACATGATTGGACCTCAAGGAGCAGAGTGAGAGGGCCATGACAGCAGCAAACAGAATGCATAAATGTTCCTTCAAGGGACAGACTCCAGATAAAAAGTAGTGCTTTGCACTAGCGGGTGCTTGCATGGCTAACCCTGAGTACTGCATGTGCCCCTAGAGGCCACCCAAGATGAAGATTGTTATTACTTCTGTGAGGTATTTTAGACAGCCACCAAAGGCTGTGTAGGATAGAGGGAAAAGGGTGTAATCAGAGGGTAGTGGGACTGGAGTGGAATCCATTGAGGTCAAAGGAGGCATGAGGAGCATCTGGTTGTATTAGATCATGTCAAAGAGATGTGAAGTTGTCATACTGGACAGGAAAGATAAAAAGGAAGGGGTACCTGCAGCCAATTGTAGGGACCAAGTACTCACTGGATATGTAGACATTCTTCACTAAGAACATTGAAAAGCCTTGGAATGGACTCCTGAAATGGATGGTGGAGAGGGAATCCCCAAAGGCATTTGTGATGGCAGGTTTTGGAAAAGATGAAGTGGAAGGTAGGGAAAGAAGTGCTATAAAATTTTAGAGAAGGCAAGAAATGTGGAAAAGTCATAAATATAGTTGAAAGTACAGAAAACTCCTGGAACAACCTCATGTCAATTAGGATCTGATGCAGGAATGGTTAAAGAGAGGTGAATTTAAACCAAAAGATGAAAGGGTAATATTGGCAGCTCAGAATAGTGGACTACATACATGTTGGTTTACAAAGTCCATTGAACATGTGGGAGAAACAGTCAAATGCAGGTTTTGTAAAACAGAATTGGAAACAGTCACACATCTTGTTGCTGGGTGTGACACACTAATGGCAGAGGGTCTGTATACTGAAAGGCATAGTAATGTGGCAAAACTGTTGCAAATGGGGAGTATGCAAACATTACAATATTGAAGTAGCTGAGAAGCATTGGGAACATGAGCCGCAAAGCATTACAGAGATTGATGAAATTTATATCACAAAGGATTACCCGTTGTCAACAATTCAATTCAAAAAACAGATGTGAGAAAACCAGATATGGTAGTCCATGAAAAGAAGACAAAAGTAGCACTGATCATTGAAATTGCTACAGCCAGTGATGACAATGGCTTACATACAGAGAGACAAAAATTATAAAATTCCAGGATATTCAGGCAGAAATGAGGGCAATGTGGTAAAAGGATAGCCAGATACTTGCAACAGTATTAGGTGCAATGGGTCTCATAAAAAAAATAATTTATAGTTATATTTAGATATGCTACCAATGCATGTAACTCCATATATATTGCAGAAGGAGTCAGATTCTGGGAACATTGTAGGTCCTGCATAGAGCACTTTTGGCTAACATTAAAGATTGAAATAATACTAATTTCATGAACTTTCATGATACTTTTACTTAAGAATGGGGTCCATTCCCATGATTGGTATTAGAAACCTAAAAGAATTGGAGAAATTAAAATGACAGAAAAACTTTATAAGCCTTTCTACCTGGTTCCCTAAAAATGTCCTTCCAGCAGGGGTCTATATTGCAACATCAAATGTTTAACAGTTCTAATCACTAAAGGTCGACCCTTAGTGATCAAACTGTTAAAACATCAAATGTTCCAAAAAAAAATTGAAACAAGAAAAAAAAACCTAAATGGTGTAGGCAGGGGGGCAAGCCTTCTTGCACCCCCACACCCCCCGCTACTTAAATATACCAACTCTGAGACTGCACTACATTGACGTAAATGGAAATCTCCCCTTACGGAGATTTCCGTTTACTTCTTTGATGTTCTGCAGTTTCGCTATTCTCGTGTCGGGAATGTCAGATTCGACATTGTCGGCTTTCGAGAATTCAATATAGATCCTTGCAACAGTGAGCTAAAAACCAAAAACAAGGTCCTTTGTACTCATAAAAAACTTTAAATTGCTGACAATAATACTATCCATGACTCACTAGAACTCTCTTAGAACATTTTTTTCTGTTTCTTTGGCTTCTGGATTGACCCTATAAAAAGACGTTATATCTTACCATAACATTCCATCTATGTTGCTGATCTTCTTCCATTCACCACTGATGGGTTATCGGTTCCGTCCTCAGAACCAAGTCAGCCTTGTAGCAAGCTCGCGTTAGCCAAAAAAAACTCTCAAGCTAAGTCTCTACCCAGAATGCCCCTCTCTCTGTTACCTCAGATCAAGTTTGCTAGAGAAAAATAAGTAAAGCGCAAGCCACTTCTGCGCAAATAACCTAAGGTACCACATAAACCCAAAGCATTCCCCAGGAGCCTTTGGAGGGGGACGGAGGGTGGGAAGTGATGAATAGAAGAAGATCAACAACATAGATAAATGTTATGGTAAGACATAACTTCTTTATCTAATGTTGTTAATCTTCTTCCCATTCATCACTGATGGGACAGAATCCCAAGCTACCTTGAGGAACCTGGGTGGCCTTTATGGAAGAATATTTCTGAGCACCACTGAGCTGAAGGCAACTCTTTCCCTGGAGACCATATCCAATTTATAATGTTTGATGAAGGTGTGTGGTTTAGCCCAAATGGCTGCTGCGCAGATGTCGTCCATAGAGGCTCTGGAGTGGAAAGCTACAGAGGTTGCTGTAGCTCTAGTTGAATGTGCTTTGATATTATGAGGTTCAGGCTCGTTTGTACATGAGTAAGAAAGGAAATACAGTCTCTGAGCCATTTTGATAAGGTGACCTTTGACACAGCAAATCCCTTCCTTGGGTGACTTGCGTATAGATTTAGTCCCGTCTAGGTAAAAATCAGTTGCCTGTGTACATCTAAGGAGTGAAGGCAAATCTGGTTAAAGGAAAAATATCAGAGATCACTTAGGGGAGAAAGGATGTATCCTTCCTTCATTGAGACTTAAGAAAAACTTTAGTCCCATCTATGTAAAAACTCAGTTGCCTGTGTACATCTAAGGAGTGAAGGCAAACCTGGTTCCCGGGAAGAATCAGAAATAACTTAGAGGAGAAAGGATGGATGTGTCCGATATGATACTCTGTCTTTATGATAAAAAGGTAGAGTGTTTTATGCACAAGGTCTGCAAGTCTGAGATTCCTCTGGCAGACATGAAGGCTATCAAAAATAAACATTTCCAAAACTAAAAATTTATGCCATGTTTTGCGGCTGGTTCAAATGTTTATTGTGTCAAAGAGATAAGGACTAGAGTAAGGGTCCAAGGCTTTAGGGGTTATCTGAAAGATGGCCTGATATGAGGAAATTCCTTTAAGGAAGACATTGCATAAATGGAAGGCATAAGAGGGGATGAGCTATCAAATCTTAAACGGGAGCCAGTGTCCAAGGCGGATATACCAGGCTGAGCTGAAGAAAGGAAGGACCACACTTGTCGAAGCCAGAAGGGAGGTCTGAGAATTACTTTGCATCGCAACCGATGTTACGCTCATTGTTAGAAAGAGAGCCAAGAGAGCCAAAGAGAATGCAGCAAGGTTGGCCCCGGTGGCTGAATATTTTAGCCACCACCTCGGGGTTGAGGAACCATTTGTGAGGCTGTAGAATCTTCTGCTCAGATGTCTGTAATTGTGCTGGAACTCCCCAGGATGTGTGATATCAGAAACGGTTGGAAGCTATCGCTGATAACCAAAAAACTCATTGGTTTTGCCTCATAAGGTAGAACAAGGTTACACCTTGCTTGTGGAAATACCATACCACTGACATATTGTCTGACTGAATTTCAAAAAATCCCAGAGGGGAGAGCCAGGTGTATGGTCTGCAACACTAACAGCACTGATCTTTGATCCAGAATACTTTTGAGGAATACCATGTGCCTTAGACTGTCTTTTCCTGAGAATGGCTCCCCACCCGATCAGGGAAGCATCTATGGTCGCCATGGCTGCGGACTGAAGAGGTTATAATGGGTGACTCTAAAGTGCTGCATTTGGCGTCATCCACCAAAGAAGCCGTGTTTGCAAGAGTTGGATATTGGAATCTGATAAGAGAGAGAGTGATAGTTGAGGAAGCATTGCAAAGAAGGAGCCATGACAGGATCCGCGTATGTAGCTTCACTATAAGCATGAAAGGAATCGAAGCTGCCACTGAAACAAGGGTATGAAGTACTTCCTCAGCTGAGACTGTCATTTGTCAGAGTATCAGCTGGAGCTGGAGTGTGAGATGCTGTCGCCTGAGATCTGGGAGCGATACTAGACAAGACTGGGCGTTGAAAACGGCTCCGACGACTATCTGTTGTGTAGGACTGAGCTTTGACTCTTCCCAATGTATTATAATTCCAAAATGTCACACTAGAGAGAGAGTATGAAGCAATGCAGTTACTGGGAGGCTTGGGGGGGTGAGGAACCAGTCATCCGAATATGGAAACACCCAGAGTCCTTGCAGATTCAAGTGATTTGTGACCACTGCAATGCATTCTGTGAGCACGCTGGGGTTGTAACGAGGCCGGACTCTAAGGCATGAAAGATAGTCACTAGCCCCTAGAAGGAAGTGGAGTAGACTTCTGGGGCATTTATCCATCTTGATATGGTAATACATATCCGGGAGATGTAATGAACACATCCAATTGTCTCGTCCCAAAAAAGGTGAGAATGGGCTGAACCGTGACCATTCGGAATTTCAGTTTGGTTGACAAGTTGTTTGAACTGCTGAGACCCAGAATAGGTCTCCAGTCCTCTGTCTTTTTAAGCACCAAAAATAATTTTGATTAGAATCCAGATCTGTGCTGGTCTGATGGAACAGGTTGGATAACCCTTTCTGTATGTATATATATATATATATATATATATATATATATGAAAAGAACCACACTGCCAGGTAAAGCACTCTCCTCAAAAACACGAAAACAGCAAACAAAAAGGCGATGAGTGCACCATGGACTAAGTTCAAAAACCAAAAGTAGAATAAATAAATCCAAAAGGTCTTCTTAATAGGTAAAATCCACGTTTATTGGAGACAATAAAACTGCAGCAAGTAGCAAAAAGTGTTAGCGCTTTCGCGTTGTTACCCAACGCTTCATCAGACATAAAGGAAATGTAAAACTCTCCCTTTTTAAAAAAGCTGATTGTCATGATGTCATAAATGTCTTAAAGAAACAGACATATAGACATAAAATACAATTCAAATTAAAAACAGAAACGTCAATTGTCTAAGTAAAAAAACAGAAACGTCAATTGTCTAAGTAAAAAATATGTTTAAATATAAATACACATTAATGCTTCAAAGGTCTTGAAGCTAAAAAAGGCTTAATAGTAAGCCTTTCATTGAGCCCAAATCTGTGGGCTTGTAATTTCACAATCCACTTGCCTTCCCTTTCTTCAATTCTATTTTTAATATTTCCTAATCTTCCATCAATATTCACCATTTCAAGAACCAAAAACTTGAATGCATGGTTGTCACCTGAGTCCACAATGTGCTTGGCTAGGGCATTTAATGTGTTCCTTCTGGATATGGCATAAACGTGTTCCCTAATGCGTTCTCTTAAGGATCTACTGGTCATGCCTACATAAAATTTCCTACACGCTTGGCAGTCAGCTAGATAAACCAAATTGATTGATTTGCAAGTCGCATGGTGTTTAAATGTATATGTTCTTTGTGTACTAGGATGTGTGTAGTTGTGAGTGTTGGCAATATATCTGCACTGGTTGCAGGACAGGCAAGCAAAGGTACCAAGTTTCATGTTCTTCAGCTCTTCAGTGTGTGGTTTGTCATAACAAAGTAACCTATTTAAAGAAAGCATGTTCTTGTAGGCTATTCAAGGTTTATTGTCAACTAGAGACCTTATGTCCTCATCTATCATAAGGAGATTCCAATGTTTGTTGAAAATCTTTAGAACATGATTATTTCTGTTAGTGTAAGGAATTACAATCCTATTGGTGTTGGGTCTAGGTGTTCGTGTCGATTTCGAACGCTGGAAAGTGGATCTTTTGATGATGGGTGCGGCTTCATCACTTCTCTTGGAATCACATTCAGAAATGGCTTCGAACACAGAGTTCCTATTGTAGCCCCTGGATATAAAATTATTGGCTAGGTCAACTCTTTATATATCAGTGGCGGCTCGTGCCATCGGACTGCAGGACTGCAGCCTTCCCAGTGAAAAGATTCACATTTGCATTTAAATAAAAAAAAAAT
The DNA here is from genome assembly GCF_019279795.1 of Protopterus annectens. Classification (NCBI taxonomy): domain Eukaryota; kingdom Metazoa; phylum Chordata; order Ceratodontiformes; family Protopteridae; genus Protopterus; species Protopterus annectens. The sequence continues at coordinate 1,157,318,474 of NC_056748.1, forward strand.
AAAATATGTAAAATATTTTGTCTATTGAGTCTAACTGACTCGCAAAGTCCCTGAACTCGAACTGCGCATGCTCGTCAAGTTCCGGGTATTTTTTATTTATTTATTTTATTTAGCGAACAATCGTTTCTGTAAGTCTAGACTGTTTTACAGGCAATCTAGATATGAGAGAAGGCATCAGTGTGATGCCCAGATGTCTATGCGGTTTTAACTGCACAGTAAGTAGAAGGGGGTTCAGACTGCCACGTCCGCAGTCACGTACGTGACGTGAATGGCTGGATTGCTACTGATTGGTTCTCGCTCTATTATCAAAAATGAGAGTGAGAAACCATCAGTAGTAGCCTGTAGCACACTAACTAAGCACAGTATTTACTTGTGCTACTGCTATGGAGTCGGCTATCGTTGGTGAAAGTTAGTTGAAGAAAATTCCCTTATCTTTTTTTTTTGGCTTGCTTCTGCCCTTTGTGTTGCTGGCTTGCTTATGAGCAGCTCAGAGTCACAGAAAGAGAGGAAGAAAGAAGACAGGCAGTCACAGTCTCTTTTTACAAGTGAAGTAAAAAAAGTTATTAAACTGAGGTAGGTGCCGGACTCAGCTCTGTACAGAACAGATGTCAATGTAATTTTTTTTTATAGTACTCAAATGCAGTCTTTATATGTTTGTTCGGATATATTAAACCCTGTTTCTAACAGTTGTCTAGCTTTACCTGCATTGTTTGGTGGATACTACTTTCCCAGACAAGGTGTTTAAAGGGTGTAGTGTGCTTTATTCGCAATAACTGCAGTAACCCAATGCCAAATGCATCTTTATCATTTAGCTTCATGGTCTTTTCTTCTTTGCTTACCGCCTGAGCTACTGGTTAATGAAGTTACATGTAAACAAAAGAATAATGCATGTAGATGAAAGAATAATACATGTCGTTTGAACATCTTAAATGAAAATATTGTAAACTTACTCATACCACTTGATAACAAGTTACATCTACTTATACATTTTTGTTTTAAAGTATGGCTCCATTTGTGTTTTAATAAATTGTAACCAAGAAAGGGGGTACAGTAGAGAAACAGTGTTTTGTCAACAGCATGATAATGCGAATCAAACTGTAGTTGTTCAAAATGCTTATACCTCTTAAAATATTGAGAGTGTCTTCAGATTAAAACCACGTGTGCAAAATGGAGGGAAAGGCTGTGGATGGTGTTTTCCAAGCTAAATGCTAGGTAGGCACCACTACTCCGCATGCTTGCAATATATTAACTGGGGGCAATTATTTAATTCCAGTCCCTTCTGAGAAGCAGAACACTCTACAACTCTGAGGACAAACGTCTGCTGGACCAGACATGTCACCATCTTTTACTTAAAAAAGTTGGCACAAAGCCCCAAAAGCAGTCTGCTAAATTGCTAAAAACTGTAATCCAATTATGCAGTAATATTATTTTACACTTAAAATGATAAAATAAGGAGTAGGGTTTAAAATTCCTTACTAAGGCAAATAAATGCATTCAATGTTTGACAACTAGGATGACTGAGAGGAAACAAATTAGCATGCAAGCAAAAAAATGATAGTGTGGAGTAACAGATGGTAGTAATTGCAGTGAAAATCTGCACTGTCTAGATAGATGATGTCAGTCTGTAAAATATTGTATTGCCATGTGGTCTGAACTGTTTATACTAACTCACTTTTATGATGGAAATGTTCTCAATTGGGCAGCTTTGTCATTATTGCTGCATGCATTTTGTTTCATTGTTTACTGGAAAAATGTTCAAAACAATAAATTTAAAATACCCTGTAACAACTGTACTGTATTATACAAGGAATATAATTTAATGCAATCAGGAAGGTGCATCACAGAACACATGTATGTGTTGTGTGCAAGGGGCCTATGATTTGAAAACAGCCCAGAGGTAATCTTTATCTGCACTACCCAAATGTATTTTCTTTGAATGTGAGTTTCTATGCTGTTTCAATGAATGTGAGTTTCAAGGGCAGAGAAGTTTTAATGCTGTCTGTTTTCATTGTGAGACTGCATTGCATTGTTTAGCAGATGTCTTAGTGTTTGTGCTGTAAAATGCAAAATTAAACTTTCAAATGAAGACCAAATCATCATTGAAGTAAAGCAGTATGCACATTAGTGTTTATGGTAAATGGGGTGAAATAGCCAAGTAATGGTTCATTGGAATGGCTGCAGGGGGGAGGCTTCATCCAACCATGATTTTGTGAGGGGGGAAGGGCGGCAAACTCAAAGACAGCCCCGGCTGAACTATACCTCCCAATTGTCCAGATTTTCACAGAATGAATAGATTTTTGCTTCTTATTTTTGGTGTGTTCCTCATAAAATTTGTGGTTTTCTGGCAAATCATTTAGGAATTATGACAGACACTGATTTTCAGACTTCATAACCTTCTGGAAAATGCATGCTAAAGTAAGACCTGTTATTCTATCAACTGTCTCAGTTTATACAAGAGCAATTTTTAGTACTGTTTATATGTTCTCCCAAAATATTTGGCCTTGTCCAGATTTATTGCATTAACACGTCGAGAGGTTCGTGCAAATAAATTGCTTTATAGAATTAGAGATATCCAAACATCTCAACTGTCCCCAATTCTGGCTAAAATGTTGCTCTTCCCCTAATAATCCCTCCGCAAAATGGCAATTTTGGAAGAAAATGTGGAGGGCTTACAATTAATAAATAACTATAATAATCAGAGTTATAGATTATTTTTATTTCAGAAATGCATGTAAATTCTTTTATTTTGTCAGCTGCTCAAGTTAGCAGTACTAATATTAAAAAAAGTGTCCCTTCTTTGACAGGTTCCCAGCTGTATTGTGTGGCTATTTTATATTTTTACATCACATTTTTGGTCCTTTTTTCATAAAATTGTGTTTTGGGGGGCAAATTAGTGGTAAATCATTAAAGACTGAAGTTAGAAAATAATGAGACATTTGAGTTTCAGACTTCATATCCTTCAGAAAAGTCATACTAATGCAAGACCTACTATTCTATTATCTTTCTAAGTTTATAAGAGCAATATTTAAAAATTGACCTTATTTTTGGGCCTTTATCCCACTTTTTTGTATGGCTTTGTCCAGATTTCTTGCTCTGAGGTTGAGAGATATGACAAATGTGTCAGGGCCTTCACAATCGGCCAGATACATTTCAAATTATGACATACTTGTTGCACCACACTCCCCCATGTAGTGACTCTGGATGTGTCGAAGCAAGGCAGGGAGTAGTTATGCAGTGTAAATGTGCAGGGTATCCCCCCATCCAAGGTAGACACAAGTACTACGGCAGCTTTTCATCTGTCCTTGATTTTGCAGAATGTTCTGGTTAGGGTCATATTTTTATACTGTTGATTTATGCTTATTGTTCAGAAAGTGCCTTTTGCTCTGTGTTTAAGTAGCAATGCTTTAATGACCATCAGGCAAGCTTGTCTGAGATTGTAAGATGCAAGTAAGCTTTAAAAAGTATACTGTTAAAGAACTGCCAACATTGAAAGCCTTTCTGTTGTTGCTATGCAGAGAATACTTGCATAACTAGATAATGTATAACCTTGGGTATTGAAATGCATATGACATTATTTGTAATAAAGGAAAGGATTACATTATTTTAAGAACCTCATTACATTTGTTGGAGACTTGCAGTCATCTTTGCAGGTTTTACCTGTAAACTTAACAGAATGCCAATCTATCATGTGTCGTCCATAAACTGTGCAGTAATCCTTTAAGCAATGTATCTTGAGGTTGTTTCTTGTTTGCTTTTCATTTTTTACTTTGATCATGTTTTCCCCATGTAAGACGTAGATAGCTGTTGTCAGGCAGAAGGTCTTTTTTGGATAAGAAACATTTTTATAAGTGGGGGTATCAGAGATTGCTACTTTCAGCATTGATACTTTAATAAAGGTGAATATAAATTATAATTAGAACTGCAGTGCAAGGAGAAGTGGTTTGAGTTGAGTGCTGATTGTTTTTCTTATACTTGATTTTGACTGGCATTCTAGTAATGTATTTAAAAAGTAATTTATTTCTTCATGCCTCACAACCTTTGTGTTTCCATGTAAATATTAAGTAAGCTGTCATGCAGCCAATGCATTGAAATATTTTTTTTCTTCTGCACTTCATTTTGTCTTGATTGGACTCTCATAATGATGGTTTGGCACCCAGGGCAGCATATTTAATTAAAGTTACAGTTTTTGTGGTTTTGAGCATAGCGCCTCCCCTTTCTAGTTGGCCGCACCCCTTCCCATTGACCCCACCCATTCAGCTGTCTCCTGCAGCCCCCCCCTTGATTTGAAGTCAGCAGCCGCCACTAATATATATATATATATATATATATATATATATATATATATATATATATATATATTTATTTATTATTATTATTTTTTTCTTTTAAGAAGAAAAAAGGGAATGAAGTAAGCTCTGGTGATGATAGTCTGCAGCCAACGTTGGCAAAAGAGAGCCAGGCCGCTTGGTGCAGAGAGAAAAATGACCTGATCACTTCCGGAGGAAAAGGATCGGAATGCTCCTCAGGAATGCTGATAAGGTTGTCTGGAGAGGGGGTCCCTGTAGCCTTGATTATGGCGACCCCTTCTGCCTGAGTAATGGTGTCTTCCATAATTGTTACCACCTTTGTCCTTGGGGGTATCATCACCACGAGGGGTATGAAAGGACTAAGATTTTGTGTCCTGATATTCCACTCCTGTGATTCTTAAAGGATGTACGCCTACAGTAGATATAGTGTTCCATCTAGTTAGCACTTATGTCCTTTGCTTTGGAACTGAAAAGGGATGATGCTTTAATGGAGCTATTCAAAGAAGAATTGCAGGAGTCCGCAAAGACACAAATGCGCACACAGACATGACGTGTCATGACAAAGCCCGAATCCGCTGCCCCAGCCACTGCTTTGGTCGGATGTGGGTTCAATCTCATGAGCAGGTTGGGTATTGATTCGAGGGTTGCAAACCACGAAGTCCACTTGTCTCTGACCTCGTCAGACAACAGTCCCATGAGTGATCCAGATAGCTCTGATGTTCTTCATGTTTCACTGTTGCAGTCATCACATTTGGGTTATCTGCTTGCAGGTAGCCCTCAGTCGGCCTGATTATCAAAGTCTTGGGTCCTGCGTCAGTTGCTGTCTCATCTTCCATGATGTCAGGTAGTCAGGGGTATAAAGCATGCAGCCGATGCCTTTACATCAGTCTTTCTTGCCATGCGGTGCCCAAAGCAGAAGCAGTTCGCAAGTGCCGGTTGGCCAACTCCTGAGATTTTCATTTTCGAGTTTCAGATCTGAAGTCTTCAACTAAGTTAAATACCCCATTGAAGATCCTTTTTCTTGCTCTAAACCGATGTCAGTAAAAGTTAACAATTGTATTTCTTGTGGAAAGCAAATACCTCATAAAGATTTTCATTCGTACTGCATTCCTTGCCTAGGCCCAGACCACGACATACCTCGCTGTCGGTTTTATGCCTTATTCAAATCTCATACTATTCATCGTTGGTTCATTTTCACATCTAAATACTTTGGTACTCAGTTAAATTATCCAGAAATGGCTTCAGTAAGCCACCCGACTACCGACATTCTGAAAAAATGCAAAGATAAAGACAGAGACAGGCTGTATAGGTCCAAAGCTGCCGACTACGCTTCTCCTAAGTTAGTCACCAGTTGGTACTCAGTGAAGCGCTTTTGCAGCCCCTGATACCCACTACTTCAGATTCGCAGGCCTCTACTGAGACCCATTCGGAGTATGCCGCGAGATACTTCTTCAACTGTGGAACCTGCAGATGTCTTTACCTTGGATGGGTCTGGAGCCGCTGTTCAGGCACCGGCTTCTGAGGGTGTATTCAGGCCTACTGACTTGCATATTAAACCAATGCCATCTTCTTCTTCAAGGCCTAAAACACGATCCATGCCCAGAAAACCGACGGCCAGACTGCATAGTCAGGCTCCTACGCCTAACAAAACAGATGATAAGAATGGCTGAAAACCTTATTACTCTAATCAGGGAAAGCCACCCTTCTTCCTCTAAGAGACCTAGGACTGATTTTCCTTATGATTTTTCTCATCAGGTTCTGAAATTTCTGTTTTCTCTGATGACCAGGATTTGCCCTTATCTACCTATGAGGATTCTGATGCAGAGGATTCCATTCCCTCTGCTTCCCCTCCAGAGGATTTCTCTTTTAGTGAAACCTTGCATGCTCTTAGGGAGCATTTCCGCTGGGAAAGCCAGGATTACTGTGAGTCTAAAAAGACTTACTCCTGCCTCAACACAGGCCTTAACTATCTCTCCTGTACTGGACATTGTAGATGATGCCTTCTCGGAATCTAGCCTGGCCCCTGACACTTTACCTCCTGCTCCCAGAAAACCTGATAGGTATTATAGGATACCTGACCCTCACAAGTTCCTCTTTAAAAATCCTACTGTGGATCCTGAGACCATTTCACAGGGACCCAAGGGCATTAAGGCTACTACTGGCAAAAACCCTACCCCCTCTGATAGAGATTCCAGGGCGCTGGATAGATGGGGTAAGAAGGTATACACTTCTGCAGCTTTGCCCATTAGGGCCTTAAACTGCCAGTTTCATATGTTAAAGTATCAGCAGCATATTACTGGATAGCTTAAACAGAAAATGATGTTGATTCCTGACTGTGCTGAAAATAAAGAATTACAGGATTTAATGAATTCTGCTGAACAAGTTGGAAAACATACTTTGCAATATGGTTTTGATTCATTAGAGGCATCTTGCAGGGCTGCTGTCACCGGGTCTATACTGAGAAGGCATGCTTGGCTTAAGGAGCAATCTTTGCCAGATGATGTTAAAGCTAAATTACTGGATGCTCCCTTAGACCAAGACCGCCTGTTTGGCAACAAAGCAGAAGAAGTACTTAAAAAGATGGAGGAAAAAGCTAAATCTATGCAAACTGTTAAAGATTTCCTGCAAGTACAGCCTCCCAGATTTAGTAGGCATTGGCCCTCTAAGAATTGGTCCTTTCCTGCTTTCAGGCCTTCTCAGTCCAAACCCAGAACCAGCAGAACACCCAGGCTTCAGTCCCAAGGTACTCAAAGGCCTAAGCAGTGGGGGGCTCCCACTCCCAAAGCAGGGAATAGTAAGACTCCCCCCTATGGTAAACTGTCTCGACTTAACTTTAAACCTTCCAAGCCCTGCTCAACTGACTGTTCCTTTAGAGGGAAAGATCGCTCTGCATGCAAAAAATTGGGAACTCATTACCCAAGACAAATGGGTTTTAAATATCATTTTCCAAGGATACAGATTCCACTTCCACTCCTTACCAACCCCAAACGGTTGGCCAGACCTACCCCCAAAGCAATGGGCAGAGGCTCAAAAGCAAGTTCTCTCTCTTTTAAGCATCAGGGCTATTCAACCTGTCCCAGAAGAAGAATGGGGACAAGGTTTTTACTAAAGACTTTTCCTGGTACCCATAAAAGACAATTCCTGGCATCCTATCCTGGACCTGTCTATTCTAAACACATTTTTGGTAATCCCAAAATTTAAGATGCTAACTCTTCATCAGCTGCTTCCCTTGCTAGGCAAAAATGCCTGGTTGGCAACACTAGATTTAAAGGAAGCCTACCTGCACATCCCAATAAGGAAATCTTGCAGAAGATACCTACGCTTCTCCGCACTGCTCTTTGGCTTATCTACTGCACCCAGGGTATTCACAAAGTGCCTAGCTCCAGTCATTGCATTTTTCAGGCAAAGATATATTCAAATATACCCATACCTGGACGATTGTCTAATTCAGGCAAAAAGCCAGGACATACTATTAATTCATCTAGCATTTGTAAATAAATTACTAACTTTTCTGGGGTACACCATAAACAAAAAGAAATCACATCTTGTACCCTGCCAACAAATTGTATTCCTGGGAGCAAGCTTGAATACAACTTCCCAGATGGCCTACCTCACACCAGAGAAACAAGTTCATTTGATAGCCTACTTCAAACTACTGGCCACAAAGACCCAGCCATCTGCAAGAAAAATACTGCAAGCCTTGGGGTTCATGGCCTCTTGCATTCTACTCATTCCATATGCAAGACTGCATATGAGGAAACTACAATGGTATCTAAAAAGCCTATGGTGTCAACATTCTCAGGACCTAGAATCAATGATTCCTATCATACCTTGTCTAAAGATAGAGTTCCTTTGGTGGGCAGAGGCCTGCCACCAAAACAAGGGACTGCCATTCACTCTACCCCCTGCCGCCCAAACCCTAACAAAAGTCGCATCAGACTATGTATGGGGGGGCTCACTTGGCAGGGCAGTGCATTCAGGGCAAATGGAACCCAAGTCAAATGCACTTGTATATCAATCAAAAAGAAATGTTAGCTGTGCAAAATGCTCTGTCAGCCTTCAAGGACCACATTCTTCCAGGACAATTATTGGTAAAGACGGACAACACCACTGTTATGTGGTACGTAAACAAGCAGGAGGGAATCCACTCATACCCTCTCTGCAGACTAGCCATGGATCTGTGGAATACAGCCTTGAGCTACCAAATGCACCTACAGGTTCAATTCCTGCCAGGAAAGCTAAATACACTGGCAAACGACCTAAGCAGAAATCTCTTGGACCCACATGAGTGGAAACTGGAACCAAAGATATTCAACATGTTGAGAAACAAATGGGGGAGCCCAGAGATAGACCTGTTTGCCTCCTCTCAGAACTGCCAATTGGACAAATTCTGCACAAGGACTCCCCACAAACAAGCTTGGAAAGTGGATGCCCTGTCCTTCACCTGGAAAAACCTATCAGTTTATGCCTTTTCCCCTCTGCCTCTCCTCTCCAAAGTGCTATTAAAGATCAAACAGGACAAACCAAGGACAATACTGATTGCACCAGACTGGCCACGTCAACACTGGTACCCCTTCATGCGCAGTATGTCACTGCTGGCACCATGGCACCTGCCTCAGACCCCTGCCCTGCTGTCCCAGCAGGAGGGCTGAATTCTGCACCCTCAGCTTCAAACCCTGTATCTTGCAGCCTGGCTAATTACCTGATCTCTCCGTTACCATCCCTCAGTAAGCAAGGGATGGATGTCATTCTGGAGGCAAGGAGGCCTAGTACTAGAAAATCCTATTTTGAAAAATGGAAAAGATTCTGTTCCTGGAGCCAAACTCATGGGATGGGCACAGCAGCACCCAATTTACCTCAGATGTTTCAATACTTAACTAAGATGCTTCACAAGGGCCTTTCCTTTTTCTTCCATCAAAATTCATGCCTCAGCCATTTCGACACATTACAATACAGAGCCACCCCTCTTCTCTCATCCACTGCTGAAACAATTCCTCAGAGGAGCCAAAAACTTAAAACCACCCAGGAGAGCCCCTACTCCAGCCTGGGACCTTAACTTTGTATTAGAAAAGCTCACTTTACCCCCCTTTGAACCAGCAGCAAATGCAGAGTTGAAATTCCTTTCTTGGAAAACAGCCTTCCTTCTAGCCATCACTTCAGCAAGAAGGGTGTCTGAATTATAGGCCCTCATGGCAGTGGAGCCTTTCACCATCTTTCATGCGGACAGGGTGCCCTCAGGACCAATCCCTCCTTTATGCCCAAGGTGGTATCCAGTGTGGCCCTTAATCAATCCATTCATTTGCCAACCTGCTTTTCTAATCCACAGAACAAAGGGGAATGAATACTGCACTCCTTGGACGTGCACAGACAACTTAGATTTTACTCGGACAGGACTAAGCCTCTCAGGAAATCTGAACATCTACTGGTGGCATTTGCTGCAGGGGCAAAAGGGAAGGCCATTTCAAAGCAAACTATTTCTAAGTGGATAGGCCACTGCATTCAGTTCTGCTATAAGCACCACGGAAAACCTACCCCACAGGGGATAAGGCCACATTCAACCAGGGCTGCATCTACTTCTACAGCCTTTCTCAGAGGTGTCCCTACCAGGGACATCCAAGAAGCTGCTACCTGGAGTTCTCTACATATCTTCACCAAACATTACCACTTGCCAATTTTTTTCTAAATCCATAGCTGGCTTTGCCACTGCAGTCTTGCAGGGCCTTGTAGCTGGCCCTAATGTTATCTAGTTACCTCCTCCCATCCTTAGCTTTGGGAATCTACCCAAATGTGATGACTGCAACAGTGAAACATGAAGAACATAGTACAGTTGTGTAAACTTACCATAAATGTAGATGTTCAAGTGTATTCACTGTTGTAGTCCTGGTTACCCTCCCTCCAGCCTCCTGACTTCTATTGACTATACCTATTCTTGTTTACTATGCTTTAAGCTTTTTGTTGTATTTGCTTTTTTTGTTGGAGGTGTAACCTTGTATATAATTGCTTCCTATTATGGGGGCACTTGACATCTGGGGCAAGAAAAACTGATGTAATGGCTTCGGCTGCATGCTTTATACCCCTGACTACCTGATGACATGGAAAATGAGATGGCAACCGATGAAGGACCTAAGACTTTGATAATCAGGCTGACTGAGGGCTACCTGCAAGCAGATAACCCAAATGTGATGATTGCAACAGTGAATACACTCGAACATCTACATTTATGGCAAGTGTACACAACTGTACTTTTTCAGGTCCCTCTGGAGCCTTGTGACAACTGCCAAATAGTTTCTTAATCATACAGTAAACATCTGTGAAGGAAAGCCTGCTTTCCCAGTTTGGCTACCACCCAGGACTCCCTGTTGGGTGGATGAACAGTAGGATTTTTCCTTCAGCCACGTCCTTCTTAGTGGCCACTGTCAATGCCATAGCATCAACTGGTAACCCTTAGTGCCAATGCTGACTGTCCAGAGGGGAAAAGTATTTGTCCAGTCTATGGGGAAAAGTGTCAAAGGTGTGAGGGCTCTTTCATGCACTCAGCCATGATGAGCTGGCACGAAAAGCCTGTAGAAACACGGGCCCCTCGGATGAAGGGTTGCTGGGTCTCTAACCACCCACTGCTTCCGGGATTCGAGGACATCTCCAAAGAAGGTGACCGAGGGGGACCCCCCAAGAACATAATCCATGTCTTCCACCAAGGGCTCCCCATACTGAGGGCAGAAAGGAGGAGAAAGGGTTCTGTGCCTCAGCCTGAAGCGCCTGTCCTCCAGTCCCCAGATTGAGGAGGGGTTGGCTCTGCAAGGATGGTGGACTGAAGGATGCTGATGGAACCGAAGAAAGAAGGTGTATCGGTGCTGAGGTAATGGGTGCCGAAAGTGTGTCATAGCAGGAGACTTCAGATCCGAATCAATCTTGGAAGGAGAGGATAACTTCCTGACTGCCAAAAGCTGGTACACAGGGTGCACCACATGTTGTGGAAGGGAAATCGGGGTGTCTCATGTCCTGTATACATGACCTAGGGATGGGTCTGTAGAAGAAAGATATCAGGTCCGTGGTGTCAAGACTGATGGTACCGAAGTTTCTAGCTTTAAAACTGGTGTTAAAGGTGTTATGAAAAACAATGCTTGGCGCCAAGGGGAATCTGAGCCGGGGTAGCTACTGGAAGTGAAGTGGTAAAAGAATCAATAATCGGGTCCAAAGTTTGTGCCAGTGCCGGAGTTGGCAAAGACGCCAAAGGTTTCAAAATGCTTGAAGCCGAGAGATAGATTCGTAGCCGAGGAGGGTATTGGAATCAAAGTTGGATGGAGCTGAATGATCGGTTCCAAAGGGTGTATCTGTGCCTAGCTGTCAATGGTTACCAAAGATTTCAAATGCTCGGTGCTGAGGGGAGACTCGGAGCCAAGGTGGCTACTGGAACCAAATGTTAGTGAGCTGAATGATTGGTTCCAAAGGGTGTATCTGTGCCTAAGCTGGCAATGGTTCAAAAGATCTGAACATGCTCAGTGCTGAGGGAGAGGCTCAGAGCCGAGGTAGTTACTGGAACTAAAGTGATAGTGAGCTGAATGATCAGTTCCAAAGGTATCAACATACTCGGTGCCAAGAGAGAGGCTTGGAGGCGAGGTAGCTACTGGAACCAAAGTGATAGTAAGCTGGATGATTGGTTCCAAGTGTTGTATCTATGCCAAAGCCTGCAATGGTTCTGAAGGTTTCGACATGCTCAGTGCCAAGGAAAAGCTTAGAACCAAGGCAGCTACTGGAACCAAGGTGGTAGTAGGTTGGATGATTGGATCCAAGGGCTATATCTGTGCTGAAGCTGGCAATGGTTCCAAAGGTTTCAACATGCTTGGTGTAGAGAGACTCGGAGCTGAGGTATATACTGGAACCAAAAATGTTTGTCCTTATCACCCAGCGGTGAAAAGAGTTTGAGTGGAACCTCTTTGCTTTTAATAGGAGGGGTTGAGACCCATGTAATAGAAAAAAGGCTGCTGAAAAAGTAAGACCTTAATACTCCTTTCTGGATTTATTTCATACACATGAAGAGGGTGCTGGTTGAAAAAAAAACACAGACAGATATCGCATTGGAGATGTGACACATCCAAACAGTGCACATAATCATAAAATAAGTCATAATTAGGTAATTTGTATTTACATAAAAATACAGTTTAAATGCTGACACTCCATTCTTCTTCTCCCCCCCCCCTTTTTTTTTTTGACATCCTGACAAGGAAAATATTACAAGAAAAAGAACAACAAGCCCAAGAAAGAAAAACATCCAAGTATCCCTTGGAATCCACTCATTATTGTTAAGAGTTAAAAGTGAATGGAAGAAGAGGGAAACAACTTGGGAAAAAAGGGCCGTACCAACGATGGTACTTTAGAAGATACTGACAGTAAAGATAAGTGGGTAGAGTAACTATTTAGTGAAGGAAAGAGAAAATATATAAAAAAAAACATTATAGCTCTATATTTTTAATAAAATGTATTTGGCTGAGAGCGCTTCTCAAACGCGGCTGTACTGCTACACGGCAAATGAGATCTGAGGTAACAGGGAGAGGGGCATTCTGGGTAGAGACTTAGCTCAAGAGATTTTTTTGGCTAACGTGAGCTTGCTACAAGGTCATCTCGGTTCCGAGGTTGGAACTGATAACCCATCAGTGATGAATGGGAAGAAGATTGCCAACTTTAGATTATGTTTTTACTTCAACAGCAGGACTATATCTCAAATAGTTGCAATTGTCTCACAACCCAACAAGGCTGATTATTCTGCAAGCTTGAAATCAAGTGTATGTTTTCCTGCTTACTAAAGTCCTCCTTATTCAGAAAATAGACTGTGTTATTTCTTTATTTATCGATAAGAAACACCACAATCATTCTGTTAGCTAAACAAACAGGCTGTCAGTTACTTAAAGCTCATTTATATGTTTTCTGATTCACCTCCATAAACTCTGGTATACTCCTCGGTGTCCAGCACTGGAAAATAAATTGGTTCTTAGGTAGTCATAGTCAAGGTACTACAATGCTACACAGACCAGCTGTCAAACTGGGATATGGTGGAAGGTCTTTGTATACCCTTGTTCTACCTGCCTTGACTGTCTTAGAACTAATTATCTTAGAACTACTGTCAAACGTTTCTCTGTTGAAAAACTTGCTGTGAATCACATCATGTCCCCCCAAAAAATTCATATGATGTTTAGTTGGTTAGACCTGCCATATGTACCTCACTCTGTCACACACAGATGTTTCATCTCCTTTTCTCACATCTGTATTAGTTAGTTACATTAACTTTCATGGATTAAAGTTTTAACTTGCGGAACATTACATAATTTTTCTATTTTCATTTAAAGACTTCCTAATCATGTGCAGAACAAAAACGACAGCACAGCGTAGTCAACAAATACAGTCAATCCACTAGTCCACGCTGTATTAGTGCCACAAATCACCAGACCACTATACATATATATATATATATATATATATATATATATATATATATATATACACTATTTTTATTCACAATCTAGTTAAGCACTTTCATCTAGGTAAAATAGCCTTCTTCAGAACTATGAAACTATAACACATGCCCAGTAAATACATCCTCATATCCAATCACATCTATTCATCAATGAATATATGCATATTCATATATCAAATTATACATACATGCATATTCATAAAAAAATTTAAAGTTTTTTTAAAAAATGTTCATAAAACTTGTAATTAAAAATGTTGTTAAAATTAGAATATATCTTGCACCATAACAAATATATTCATATAGCAGTATGACTTCCATTCATCAGTACAAACTTTGCTATTATTCAGTGTGTGTACAACTGAAAGACCTTATTTCGGTAATTTATTATGTTTGTCTTACATTATGAATACTGATTCTAAACATAACTATTTATGTTAACTTCCTCTGTCTCATTACTCTGGCTTCTTTCACAGGTTTAATAGGTATATTGTCATTAATACCTGGTGGTGTAATCGCGTTCAATAAAATCTGCCACCTAATTTCGTTTTCACCCAAGATCTGCTTGATGTTTCCTCCCCTATTATTACTCTTGAGGCTCTCCAAAATCCCAAATTTAAACGTAGTACATTCATTGTTCTTTTCTATATGCCTGTATAATGCATTATTACTGTCTCTTTTCCTAATAGCGTATAGATGATCATATGTTCTATTCCTTAAACATCTAACCATCTTCCCCACATAGAAACTGGGACAACTAGTGCACTTAGCCAAATATATCACATTTTGTGTTTGGCAATTACCTTTCCTAAAGTTAACTCTCATATGATAACTATTCTGTATATCCAAAAATTCCTGCTCTAAAATAGCATGACACTGATTACACCGATTGCACTTTGTGGTACCACCTCTCCTACCATTATTGATTGACGTAGGTACAACACTTTCGAATTTCCTTTTCAGATTTACTCCCATCTTATGTACAAATCCTGGTTGTTCCCCTAATATTTTAACTGCCTCATCTTCACACCTAAGTATATTCCAGTTTCTTTTGATTATGTTTTTAATTTCATTTGTAAACCCATTATATGGCAATATACAAGCCCTTTTATACTTCGTGTGTGTTTCCTTCTTGGTGGCATCTCCCTTTGTCTCTAGACCTGTACCTAATAATGGTTTATATTTTTCCCCATTCACTTATAACATAAATTGTCACATCTTTTATAAGTGAATTAGGGTATCCCCTATCTTTAAACATGCTTCCTATGTAAGCTATTTCCTCTACCATTTCCTGTCAGTCGGAAGTCATTCGGGCCGCCCTAATACATTGCCCCTTCAATATATTTCTTTTTTGATCTCCTAGATGACAGCTAGAATATTCAAGGTAGGAGTTGCTAAAAGTGTCCTTTCTATAAATACGTGATTTAAATCCTGCACTGGTATTAGAAATAAATGTATCCAGATATGCAATACCTTCATAACTCATATTGTTTGTAAACTTGAAATATGAGCTCAATCCATTCAAATAGTTTACAAACATCCCCACTTCAGCTTGTGTACCTTCCCACAGGACAAACATATTGTCTAGGAATCTAACAAAACATCTAATATGATCACGCAAAAGGCCTTGTAAAATTAGCTCCTCCTCCCAATCAAGCAAAACCAGATTGGCGAATATTGGGGTGCACACTATACCAATAGCTATGTCTCTTTTTTGCTTAATATACTCTCCTTCAAAGTAAATAAAATTGTGTTCTAATACCAAAGACATGAAATCACTTATCAAATTAATTCTTTCCCACTCAAAATTCGTATATTTAGTGACACTGCTAATAAATCTTTCCATACCCTCTTCTTTAGGTATGCAGGAAAAGAAGTCCAAGACATCTGTTGTAACCATTAATAACCCTTGCTTCCATATCTCTGGTTTCAACCGACCTAGGAAGTCCCAAGAGTCCTTTACTATGTGGGAAATGCATTCATATATAGGTTTCAGCCATTTGTCAATGACTACACCAAATTGAAATGTCTTAGATTTACTCCCTGAAATAATAGGCCAAAATGGGGGTTCCATTTCATTTTTATGAATTTTTGGGATGCCCACAATTGTGGCCAAGATAGGAAATTCTACTTTAAAAAAATTATATAAATCTAAATCTATTCTATTATCTAACAAATATTCTTCTAGACATAAATCTATATACTTGTAAGCTATATTAACTTCATTTAGTGAGAAAGTTTCATACTTATCAGAATCATATAAAATTGTAAACATCTGATTAATATAGTCATTGGTTTCAAATAGTACAATTCCCCCACCCTTGTCTGGTTTCATGACACGTATATTTTGATTACTACATATATCTGTTAATGTCCTATATTCTTCTCTACTGAGGTTATATTTTATCCTAGATTTTTTACTCTCAGTATAAAGTGAATATAATTCATCCATCACCACTTTCTCAAATGAAGCCAATTGGGGTGTAAATGTACCTTTTTTCTTAAACACCGCTTCCTGTTTTCCCTTCTGAGTGTTCTTGAATAAAATTGCTAAATTTAATTTTCTGAGAAACATTTTTAATTCAATTATATTGTCAACAATATCTAACTTAGTGTTAGGAACAAACTTCATACCCTTAGCAAACAAAGAAAAGTGTTCCTTCCCTACTGGGTGTGATGTATAATTGTAAATGTAAAACTCTCCCTTACCACTTTTTACTTTATTGATTTGAATTAGTTCATCATGCTTCACTATCCATTCATCGACCATTTCCTCCCCCCTTGGTAACTGTGTGTTTGTCCCCATTTCCTGGGTTGTGGATTCCATTCCTGTTCCTGATACTCTTCCCATCTCTGCTCTTCTAAATAATTTTGTCATCATATGATGTCTTATTATACTGTCTATTAAACTTCTTATTACCATACCCTTTCCCATGTGTTTTCTTTTCATCCCTCAGCCAAACATAGGCTGTTCCATTCTCATACTGTTTTAAATCCCTTCTAAGTTTGGAACATTTCCTGGAAAATATTTTACTACTATTTTTGTCCACATAGTCATACTGCTTGTGATATAATTTGTCCCACTGAGGGAACAATAAATCATTCATAATTTTCTCATTTAACTTGTCTGTCTCATTAAGCAGTCTACATAACTTAGAATCATTACACTTGATTAACAATTCCATAAAAGCAATGCCAAAATGATCAAATAGTTTATTACATTCAAGCTGATTCTCTTTAGTTAACTCAACGCCCATAGGTTTTTTTAAAAAAAATGTAACCCCATAGGCACTATCTTGAGCTCACTACATCTGCTTAAATATGAATTGTCCAGCTGTATACTTTTCACCATATTAAGATTGTTACCAAATTCATATATAAGCTCTTTGAGTGTTCCCGAGGAATGAATGACTTCTTTGTTTGATTTTACCATGTTATTGTCTAGTGTTTGAAAATCATAATTGCCCTTAACATACTGTTCAAAACCTCTTCACTTGTTACTGTCACTTCCATTACAATTCACTTGGTTGATAGACACAGTTTTAGCACTGGAGATAACAGTACCTTTAGTCTGCTGACTTGTAGCAATAGAGTATGTTTTTTAGGAGCTGTACTTTTCGGTTTGGCGCCCAACTGTGTAAATCCGTCCTCCGAATGGTTGCTTATCCGGAAAGAATCCTTTCTCCCATTATCCAATTCTTTGTTTTGTACAGCAACTATCCACACTAACTTCCTAATCATGACAATTACGTTTATATTTATTATTTGAAATACTGTAATGATTTTATTTTGCATGCATTTTCCATTATAGTAACAGGTCATGGATACTATCAGTAGATGACCATTTATTTGAAAGCTTGCTATATTTAAAGAGTCATTCATTTTTTTTTCATCTATTCATATGTTTCAAACAAGTATATTTAGTTTTGTTTATACTACTGTGCTTCATTAATGGTTGAAGAGGATGGTTTGTCCAGGTGAAATGAATAAGCACACAGATAGAGATATTACTAGACAGGCAGGTAGGCAGTATGGCATTGCTGTCCCTCAGAAACTTTGGGCTTATTGTCCCTACAGCTTTGAGGTGGGTGCTGTCAGTGGGCTTGCTGTCTCTCAAAAGCATTGGATGTCCCTAACTATTGTAAAGGATGTGGAACAATTTTTTGAGTTCTGAGTCAGTGACTTTTCTGTTTTATCAAAAATCCCACTTGAGAAAGAAAATAATTACAATATTTAATTTTGAGAGTGGTCCCTCATGCCTCCCCATGCAGTAGGCTTTGCTCTCTGCACCCACTCACTCACTTAATGTAATCAACTTTGTGATCAGTATACCTCTATAAATGTTAGATGGTTATCACAAAACAGGATACACAATACCAACAGTGATTCACAAAACACAGACTGTAATCAAGACTTTTTTTCCTCACAAGGAGATTTAACTCAGTGAATTGGTTTACTGAGCCAACAAATGAGCACTTTAAATTAACTATTGAAAAAATAAGTTTACCACCCCCCAGACATATGTCCCGAGTGGAACCCTCCACTTCCTGTGTACTTCCTGCTATAAATACAGCTCTAGACACTAATGCTGGCTACTATGCTAACATTTCTAACATGACACACTTTCTGTTGGTGAAAGACACATAAGATTGTCACTTCCACCAGACATCAATTGTTGGGTATGCAAAGAAATTACATTAACAACTTTTGAGCCGAGGACTTACAATGTCACTTTCAACTCAGTTATCTTCCTTTGAAAATAAATTAAACCAGGTGCGTAGTCTTCAAAAAGATAATCTTTACTTGCTAGAATGTTTTTAAAAACTTAAAGGGTACCTAAGAATTTACGCATGTATTAGTTCCCCAATGGTCTTTCACAAAATACCAATGAATATGGTGAATTTACAGCTGTGTTTGACCGGCATGGTCTTGGAACAGTGGTCAAATTAACAGCCTGTTTTATGAGTTAAACACATTAAACAGAGGTATTAAGAATTACCTACTTTTTGAACACAGCAGCTACAGATATGACATTATTTTTCAAAAGGTTGACCAACAGGTAAACCTGAACCTAAAGAGAAAACAGAAAAACTTGATAGAGACTACATGGAATACACAGAAAATAAAGCCTACCCACTACCTAAAGGAATTCACTCCACATACCAAGTCAGAACATTGACAATGGAGACCAAGGGCAAATTGATGTAGAGCCTGTGTCAACCAACCGCACACTGGAACATTTATTGGATTTGGACAATTTTTTGATTAACTCGGGTGATGAATTTGAAAACAACCCCCCCCCCCGAGAAGTTCGGAAAGAAATACCAACAACATTTCTGAGTCAAACCATGATGATGCTAATGAAGAGACTTTTTTATCCCACCCCTCAACCCCACTAGGTTGATGAAACAAATGCCAGAGCAGGGAAAGAAGGAGAAACAATTAGCGACAAATTCTCACCCTTTTTTTCTTGGGGACACAGACAGTTGCATTTCTGTAACACATGATAAGATTGTTTCAATTTTTCAAGGAATTAACATCTACAATTATACTGATTTACAAATTTCTACCAACCATTTTAGATGTTTTAACAAAGGGTTCAAATTCATACCTTGTTCTCAGATGAATTTGCAAATTCACCTCATTAGGTTACAATATCTACACCTATGACCCATTAGAAAATAGATACCTATCCATACTGTACTCAAAATTTATCATCCTCCGCCTCCATTCTGGAGACATACACCCTAACCCAGGGCCTTCATACAACTCCACCTCTAAACCACATTCACATTGCTTTCCCCTGCACCACAAATCTCTTCTCCTTGTTGCACTTAATGCCAGGAGCCTTTGTAATAAAATACCTTCCTTTCACGTCTGGATCTCTCATAACAAACCTGATATTGTCTCTGTCACAGAAACCTGGCTAAAACCATGCATAAAAGATACCGAAATTATGCCCCCTAACTATAAACTTATAAGAAGTGACAGACCTCAAAAGAAAGGTGGTGGAGTAGCCTTACTCTTCTCCTCATCCTTAACAGTAACACCCTATACTAAGCTCATACCCTCATTTGACACAACCGAGCTAACCCTCGCCCTTCTCAAAGTAAATAACAATAAAACTTTATGCATTGCCTCTCTGTACATTCTTCCTGGTAACAATATCCCTATACTGGAAGATATTCTTGCCTGGTTCACTTCCAACATAAATAGTGAGACTATAATCCTAGGCGATGTCAACATAAACTGGTCTTCCATTGACTCATCTACCCCTTCTCAAAGCATCAACCTATATCAGTTCACACCGCTAATCAAAACCCCTACTAGACCAAATAAAGATTACACCACAGGTAGCATCCTTGACTGGATACTAGTCTCCCACCCAAACAGAGTTTCTGATAGTGGTACTCTCACAGACTCCCTTAGTGACCATCTCCCTGCCTACATATGCCATTCCCCCTCCACCATCCTCTTTCAACACAGACACATTTCCACCCGCAACATGCAAAACTTCAACCCCCTAATTTTCTCTAATACCTTAAAACAGATAGACTGGAACCCTCTAAAGTCCCTCCCTTTAGATGCCGCAGTCTCACATTTCAGTAGAATTTTCACTGATATACTTAACCACTTCGCCCCCAGTAGAACCAAAAGACTCAGATCCAAAACAGCCCCCTGGCTAACTAAAGACACAAAACTACTTATGCATCACCGAGATAAAACTCTAGAAATACTACCAAAAATGCAAAACTCCCAATTCTCTTGCCGAATACAAGCAACTGCTAAATCAAGTAAAAAAACGAATAGCCACTGACCGCAAATCCTACTACCTTAAACTTCAAAATAATCATAAAACCAACCCCAGAAAATTTTGGAATAGTATTTCATCAATATTATCCCCAGGCAAAAAAGAGAACCCTTGCCCTGACCCAGACACACCAGACCTCCACCTAGTTACCCAGTTTAACTCCTTTTTCATTGACTCCATAGGCAAACTCACCTCTTCTTTCCCCAACAACATCCCCCCAACTTAACTGATAACAAAAACTTAACATCCATGAACCCTAAGTCCTCCCCTTTTACTCTCAAATCCATTCCAACTCACGCTATAAAAAAGCTCCTACAAAAGTTAAAACTTTGCTCTAATACCCCAGATGACATTCCATCCAACTTTCTCCAGCTAGCTGCTGATGGTATAGCCCTTCCAATCAGCATCCTAATCAATCTCTTCATTCAGGAGTCCTATGTACCATACCTCTGGAAAAAATCCTTCATCAACCCCCTCCATAAAGGAGGTATAAACTGTTCAATCTCCAACTTTCGCCCTATTGCTATCCTATCCCCCTATCTCTAAGATACTCAGAAAATGTATTCACCTCCAACTATTACCCTACCTATTGGACAACCAACTCCTAACTCCTACCCAACACGGGTTTATATCAGGACATAGCACCACCACTGCCCTTCTTTCCTTCCTCAAAATCATTAACTCTGCTTGTGACTCTGGGAATATAGTTTCTACGCTCCTCCTTGAGTTATCTAAAACTTTCAACACTGTCTCTCATGAGCTTCTACTTTCTAAACTCTCCCATCTTAATCTCTCCTCTTCGTCTATCAAATGGTTCTCCAGCTGTCTCTCAGCCAGGGAACAAGCTGTAAAATGGAACTACTGCACTTCCTCTTTCCTTCACACCCCAACAGGTGAACCCGAAGGCTCTATTTTGGGTCCTTTACTATTTAACATTTTCATCAATGATTTCCACCAAATGATCCCCAATGCTAAACTGGTGCAATACGCAGACGACTCCACTATCATCTGCTCAGCCAAAACTCTTCCTTTACTAATAAACCTTACTCAAGAGGCCTTCTCCTCCACTGAGTCCTGGATGCATGACAATCACCTAGCCCTAAATGCCTCCAAATCAAAATAATGTTATTTCCCCTTCTAGACATACTGCTGCTGACAAAGCATCCTTCTCTATACTTAGCCTAAGCAAAACAACTATTGAAATAGTTCCACATACAAAACTTCTGGGCGTTCTTATCAATGACCAGCTAAAATTTGATATCCACCTACAAACCAATATTAAAAAGACTCATCAAAAACTTAGTATGCTTTATCGACACAGACGCTACCTTTTTCTGTCTTCTAGACAACTCCTATCTACCACCTGCCAACTACCCTCCCTTTTGTATGGAGCTCCGCTACTCTCTAACCTCCAATCATCCCTAAAATCTAAACTTTCCTCATGTTATAACAAAATGTCAAAGTTTGCCACAGGATCCAAATCCTCTACTCACCATTGCAACCCCCTACATGCTCTAAATTGGTTGGAACTCCCAAGCTACCTAAATTTCATTCAACTAACTACAGCACACAAGCTGATTTTCAAACCTTCTAACTGTCCATCACTCTCCTCTTCCCTAAAACTTCACCAGCCACATAGAACACTTAGATCCACAAATTAGAACCTCTTAGAACTTTACAAGCCTTTACACGCACCAGGGCAACTTCTACTATCATTCTCCCTTGCCAGATTATGGAACTCTCTTCCCCCTTACATTAGAACTACCCCTAACCTATCATCCTTTAAAACCCTACTCCACTCTCACCTCTACTCCCTCTGGGAGTGCTCCTGTACCCATCCTGCCTGATTCATGATACCTATCACTATTCTGTTCTTCTCTAATCTCTGCCACTGCTTCAATTCATCTCTCTAAAATTCCTTTGCCTAAATACATGTAGTGTATTAAATGAACATAAATGTATTGTTTTTGCTAATATCTTATAAGTGATTGATCAGCTCATATATTTCAAGATATGTAAAATCTTGCCTTGTTGTATATTGAATGTTAAACTGTTGTTCTCATATGTTGTACTAATACATTGTATATTGTATATTGTCTTTCTGTCTGGATCTTTTCTCCTCGGGCCTCCATTGACAACGGGCTACCTTGGCCCAATGGACTTTCCCAGTTAACAAACTGAAATAAATAAATAAATGTAATAATAGAACTAAAACTGTTTACAAAGAAATTAAATTTCCAGTTAAATACACAAGATATTGTAAAAGTAGAATTGAATACTGAGGTGGTTTGTGGTAATTTTAAGAAAAAAGTGCATACAGTCCCTCACCTTCCCCAACCTGTTACTTGCCACTTTTGAAAAAGCTTGTGAGAAGGATTTGTACACCCATAAAACATCAGTATTAACACCCACATTACAACCTCACAAAAGAGAAATGGTTGTTGCTTAGCCCTAATAGATGCATTGTTTCTAAGTTGGTTATGAAACCTGACAAGGGTGGGGGGATTGTTATCTTTAACAAAACTGACTACACTAACCAGATTTTGAATTTACTTCACAACAGCAACAATTATTACACTATTTCCACAAATGAGATTAATGAGGCTTATAAGAAAATATACCTATTTTTGGGAGACTCACTATCTCAAGGGTTAATTTCTTTATCACTTTTCACTTTTTAACGAATAGCAAACCACTTATTCCTACTGTTTGGCATCTCCAAGGTCTACAAAGATATTATGTCACCACCTTATTGGTTAATAGT
Organism: Protopterus annectens; assembly: GCF_019279795.1. Classification (NCBI taxonomy): domain Eukaryota; kingdom Metazoa; phylum Chordata; order Ceratodontiformes; family Protopteridae; genus Protopterus; species Protopterus annectens. The sequence continues at coordinate 1,157,341,822 of NC_056748.1, forward strand.
AGCTGCACAAAATTCTAAACCCTACCCTCTGGCAGTTTTGTGGATCGTATCCTTAAGGGAGCTATCTGCTCTTTGGAACACATTTTGAAATATTCATGGGGATTTTTAACTAAAATTAAATGACAATATTGTAGTGACGCACATGGTTTTTCAATAATCAATACACTGGACCTGTTTACATGATTTCCTCATCAGACATATTTGGAATTATTCCATTCAGCAATAGTTGAGTTTACCAAACTTAATAACCAATTGATTAACTTCATTGCTGATGTTAATAGATTAGACTCATAATTTGATTTATTTTGAGGGCAAATATTTTTGCCAGGTGGAAGTCTAGCAATGGGAGCAAGTTGTGCCCCCACCTACGCTAATCTGGTTATGTACAGTTGGGAAAGAGAACACATATTCAAATCTGATTACCACCATCA